>NW_027660967.1:0-12500 GCF_963280865.1 Gymnoscopelus braueri | reverse complement strand
TAATGAAATATTCAATCAATATTCAATCAATATGTAGCCTACAGCAGAATTGTTTTTCTTGAGATATTGAAAAAAAAAAAAAACAGATCCTAAAACAAGGCCTCATAAAGTCTCTTAAATGAAACGTATATAACAGAATTAATTATGCACATCAGCATAATGTGTCATAGAAAGATACCCCAGGTCTGTCATGTCATAGCCTACATGTCAGTCTAGCTGATGAACCTCCACTGAATGTGGAGTGGAGGAGGTTTGGATCATCTCACATCATGTTACAGTGGAGGAGGTTTGGATCATCTCACATGTTACAGTGGAGGAGGTTTGGATCATCTCACATGTTATCATCTCACATGTTACAGTGGAGGAGGTTTTTGAGATAAAAGTCATATCAAACGGGGGGTCCGTGGGCCTCATGCATACTAAACTAGGGGGTCCTTGAAATGAAAAAGGGTTGAGAATCACTGCTTTAAATGGAAGTGGTTTTGAAATGACGCCCTCAGCAACACAGCTCCAATATTCACCATGAGGATCAGAATCATAAAGCCAGGTTTCTCCTCTAAGACATGATGCTGCTGAGAGCATCTAAGACATGATGCTGCATGCTGAGAGCCCAGCCTGCTCTAAAGCCATCCAATACAACGTCACATGCTGCTGACTGCATTGGTTTCATTGCTCTATACGTTAACTTAACCCACATTCCATCCAGGAACACATCTGTGTCATTTTAGATTGCTTTGGCTATTCAAAAAATAGCAGATATACAAGCTTTGAACATTTGTAACTCAAATCTTTGCTTCTGGGGGGGTCCCTGGAACAAAACATTTTGAGATGGGGGTCTGCAGCCAAATACATATCTAAAAATGTTTTCTATAAATCCATAACAGTTTTCTATGCATGTTAAGGACCCCCAAAAATTATATGACCACGGACCCCCATCTCTAAATATGCTGTTCCAGGGACCCCCAGAAGTACAGATCGGATCGGAGAAATGTTCGCTTTAAAACATATATAATATATATATTCAAAGATTTGCACACATTTTCCACGATTTTTCTAAAACTATCTACAAGCTCCGCGCTATGAGCTTGTAGACCAGAAACATGCCATTGTTTCATTGTTCTATAGATTAACTTAAAGACCAGAAAAATGCCATTGTTTCATTGTTCTATAGATTAACTTAAAGACCAGAAAAATGTTCATTGTTCTATAAGGCAAGAGGACACCATTCAAAGTAACAGGGTGACTGAATAGAACATGGTGGTTCCACTGAGCTCAATGGAGAAGTGGCGCCATGTTCTATCCAGTTCCTCATATAGAATCTATATTATAGATGATGTAGAACAAAACATAAACGCTACACCCAACCAAATACAGAGGACCTGACCAGAGATGTAAGAAATTATTCTGATGCCCCAGAATATGAGGAAAGATTCATTTTATGTTTAAATGTATGGCCTGTTTTATATAGCCTGGTAAACCCTCCCTCCGGAAATCTCAATTCCATACTCCTGAAATGAAATGGAATTGAGATTTCCGGAGGGAGGGTTTACCAGGCTATGTTTTATATGGTTTATAGATGGACCTCCATTGATCCTGTAGGGGGAAATTCATGACGCCAGAGGCTGCACAGCAGTTATAGTACAGACACAGAGTAAGAGAACTGTAAGATACAGCAACAATAGGAGTCAAGAAGAACAACGTCACAAAAAACACCATCAACGATAGAATAAGACAGTATAACCTGCACTATGCAAAAGACAAACACAAAACCATCACAATGTCATAATAACAGCATCCTGCACTATATGCATAAACTACGCTCAAATAAACACAATCACTGTGTCGTTACGTTACTATTTTCAACATGCAACCAAGTGTAAAATCAGCCATTACGACACCATCAAGGCACCGCCAAAATACAGTTTTTGTCGACTAAATCAACTGTAGATTTAGTCGACTATAATCTAATGATATTTAGTCGACTAAAACTAGACAAAAACTAAAACATTTCAGGTGACTAAAATATGACTAAAACAAAATGGAATTTTATTCAAAAGACTAAGACTAAATCAAAATTTGCTGTAAAAATCAACACTCCAATGCAGTCTCTGTACAATGTTGTAAAGTATGTGGTATGGTATAAACATAGGACTGAATCTAATGTGTAGTTGTTGTGGTTTTATATGGTATAAACATAGGACTGAATCTAATGTGTAGTTGTTGTGGTTTTATATGGTATAAACATAGGACTGAATCTAATGTGTACTTGTTGTGGTTTTATATGGTATAAACATAGGACTGAATCTAATGTGTTGTGGTTTTATATGGTATAAACATAGGACTGAATCTAATGTGTAGTTGTGGTTTTATATGGTATAAACATAGGACTGAATCTAATGTATAGTTGTGGTTTTATATGGTATAAACATAGGACTGAATCTATTGTGTAGTTGTTGTGGTTTTATAATGCACTAGTTTTACAGAGAACCGAAGTAGGACATCACTACCACTAGAGGCCGCTATTCCCCCTGGGTCACAATGTTATTTTTTACATTAGAAATACCATAGGGTTATTTTATATCATCGTGTCATATAAGAACTATGTTCCAAAAATAAACTAAATCAGCCCCTTTATTTTACTCATATGGATATGAAGCATCAGCTGACGGTGAAAAGGTACCAATTTATTTAAGAGTGAGATTTTTTTTTTAAATAAATTCCAAACACAGACTTTATCAAATGTAACTCAATATTTATGGAACACAATTCATACATGACACAATCTACGATCTCCCTAAAAATACTTCCGTGACCCAGGGGTAGTGCGTGACGTCTAGTTCTGGTTTTATAGTTCTGGTTTTATAGTTCTAGTTTTATAGTTCTGGTTTTATAGTGGTTATGTGGTGTTGGTAGTGGTTTTGGTAGAAGTGTTCTTTTTGCTACATAGCTCATGTTCTATTCAATAGAGCATGAAGCTACACTTCAGCACCAGAAACCATAAAAGCTGCAGTGAAACACAGTCTATTGAACTACAGTATAAGGTTCATATGTTTCCATTTATGAATGAACTGGTCTTTCATGATGCTGTTATTGTAGTAGAGGTTTTTATTCTGCTGGTTATTGTACCAGTGGTTTCATGCTCTATATAGAACTACACCAGGGTTAAATGGTTGTATATTTATGAATGAACTCAGAGCTTCACTCTTCACTATACTGTTCACTGTCACTGATGTCATATACAATAACAATGATGTCATAGGTTATGTAGTAACACTGTAACAGTGATGTCATCACAACACACAGTGATGGGTGGGCTTTGTGAGGCGTTGATAGAGGTGACAACACATACATGTAAACATGTGCATACATTATGCAGGCGTAAACACACATGCATACGTACACAGCATGCTTGTGCGCACGCACACACGCACACGCACACACACACACACACACACACACACACTCACACTCACACTCACACTCACACACATACACATACACATACACACACACACACACACACACACACACACACACACACACACAATGGGCACTTGTAAACCATGTCCAAATGGCAATTTGGAATAGAAAGAGTGGAGGGAAAGTGTTTGCACGTGTGCGTGTGCGTGTGCGTGTGTGTGTGTGTGTGTGTGTGTGTGTGTGTGTGTGTGTCCCACACGGTATACTGGCCAAAACCTCCTATGAAACAACGCCTGCCCTCCCCTCCCCTCCCCCCCTCCCCTCCCCCCGGCCTCCAGAACCATTCCAAGATTTGTTGGCCTCCCTCTCGGACCCTGCAGGCGTGGTGAGCATCGCCGTGGTTTCCTGCTCCAGGATCAGGACCGCTAATTGCCAGACAAATAGCCCTGGCGTTGGTCTGGGCTGTGTGTTAGGGCTCTGTGCTGCGCTGTGTGTTAGGGCTCTGTGCTGCACTGGGCTCTGTGTTAGGGCTCTGTGCTGCGCTGGGCTGTGTGTTAGGGCTCTGTGCTGCGCTGGGCTGTGTGTTAGGGCTCTGTGTTAGGGCTCTGTGCTGCGCTGGGCTGTGTGTTAGGCTGTGTGTTAGGGCTCTGTGCTGCGCTGGGCTGTGTGTTAGGCTGTGTGTTAGGGCTCTGTGCTGCGCTAGGCTGTGTGTTAGGGCTCTGTGCTGCGCTAGGCTGTGTGTTAGGGCTCTGTGCTGCGCTGGGCTGTGTGTTAGGGCTCTGTGCTGCGCTGGGCTCTGTGTTAGGCTGTGTGTTAGGGCTCTGTGCTGCGCTGGGCTGTGTGTTAGGGCTCTGTGCTGCGCTGGGCTGTGTGTTAGGCTGTGTGTTAGGCTGTGTGTTAGGGCTCTGTGCTGCGCTGGGCTGTGTGTTAGGCTGTGTGTTAGGGCTCTGTGCTGCGCTGGGCTGTGTGTTAGGCTGTGTGTTAGGGCTCTGTGCTGCGCTGGGCTCTGTGTTAGGCTGTGTGTTAGGGCTCTGTGCTGCGCTGGGCTGTGTGTTAGGCTGTGTGTTAGGGCTCTGTGCTGCGCTGGGCTCTGTGTTAGGCTGTGTGTTAGGGCTCTGTGCTGCGCTGGGCTCTGTGTTAGGCTGTGTGTTAGGGCTCTGTGCTGCGCTGGGCTGTGTGTTAGGCTGTGTGTTAGGGCTCTGTGCTGCGCTGGGCTCTGTGTTAGGCTGTGTGTTAGGGCTCTGTGCTGCGCTGGGCTCTGTGTTAGGCTGTGTGTTAGGGCTCTGTGCTGCGCTGGGCTGTGTGTTAGGCTGTGTGTTAGGGCTCTGTGCTGCGCTGGGCTCTGTGTTAGGCTGTGTGTTAGGGCTCTGTGCTGCGCTGGGCTCTGTGTTAGGCTGTGTGTTAGGGTAGAGGGCCAACGCTCCAACGCTGCTGCCTTCACTCTGAAGAGTTATTATTGTGGAAGAACAGCGAAGAGCACAGAGGTCACAGGGGTCAGCCTGGTGCACCAGAGAACCAGGAGGTGGTAGACACCAGAGATATATGACCACTGGTGCTACACTATATACTACTATGCACTATTACTACTGCTGTGTGTGTGTGTGTGTGTGTGTGTGTGTGTGTGTGTGTGTGTGTGTGTGTGTGTGTGTGTGTGTGTGTGTGTGTGTGTGTGTGTGTGTGTGTGTGTAGCGCTCTGGGAGTCATTTAAAAGAGACGTATATTAAGTATTAAGGAGAGAGGGCCAAGTAGTGCTTGCCAACACGCACAGGCACACAAATATACACACATGCTTTGCGCGCACACACGCACGCGCGCACACACACACACACACACACACACACACACACACACACACACACACACACACACACACACACACACACACACACACACACACACACACACACACACACACACACACACACACAGGGATTGTTTGTTCACGTGGTCTCTCTCTGGTAGTTTTTTAGAGGTTCACACATGCACAGTGAGATATATAAAGATGACGTCACGAGACATTTATTTCGTATTTTTCACGTCAAAACCATCCGTTGATTGAAAACCTGCCCCGATAAATGAGGTCATTTATTCATTAATAGCGCGTTGTGCACCGCATGTGTGGAAATAAAGATGATGACTTTTTCTAAAGGCATTCTTCTCTTTCCTAAGACGGTAAACGGGCTTATTGGGAGGATTTCACCATTTCATTTCCCCCGACTTTTTGTTGTGTGCGTGACGCATCTCACTGCGTGTGTATTTCGCACGCTTGCATGCATGTGGGTAGTACTACGTTGGTTGTCAAAGAGGGGTCCATCCGGGGACCCCCAGGGGTCCTTAGGGGGTACCAGGCGGTCCCCAGCAAAATGTGTTAATATACTGTAGCGTCGCAACATTTTCACCACTTTAACCATTATGTGATACTTTGGCTATTCAAAAATAGCAGATCTACAAGCTACATAGCTCTACATAGCAATTGGGTGCCGAGTGCCGCAGTATGAGCTTGTAGATCTGCTATATTTGTGAAAAATCGTGACAATTTGTGAAAATCTTTGAATATATATATATATATATATATATATATATATATATATATATATATATATATATATATATATATATATATATATATATATATATATATATATATTCCTTTTCTTTTTAAGCGAACATGTTTAACTAAAATCTTTGCTTCTAGGGGGTCACTGTCACAAAATATGTGATGGGGGTCCGCAGCCAAATAAATAAATATCATGTTGGGGGTCCTTGACATGAAAAAGTTTGACGTTAGTCCATATTGTCACGTTGAAGCGCGTGGCGGTGATATCACGGTCTGTATGCAGGAGGTCGTAGCATCGTTAATAGCGGCTCACATCGCTTTAGATGTGAATGATAAATAGAGGCTGGTAGCGACATGAATAATGACACGATATTAATACAGCTTATTGATACCGACCCGCTGCGCTACGTGTTATTACTCATCAATATTACTATAACACTAGACCTACAGACCACATGCTGTTTGACTGTTGTACAAATACAATATTTAAACCGTACCAACCAATAAACATATTGATCAATAGCGTATATAGGGGGGGGGGGGCACACAATTAGGAGGACTATAAGGTCATGAGTGAAGTGTATCTCCTGTTCTACATGATATATAAAGCATCGTTTATTTATCATTATTATTCATTGTTGGGGTTAGTTTTGTTGATATGATATCTAACGCATGACATTTAAAAACATGTGCAGTTCCTGCAGATTGCCTGTAAGGCTGCATGGCAATTATTCTTATTGTTACCTTTATTTCTAATGATTTTAGTTTTGTTGGTTTAAACGTCATTCATCCAAGGACCTTTATATCATTGATTCTCAAATCAAAATTAGTTGATAAAGCGTTTTAAATTTTTACCCCTTTATCCATATTTTATACTTTGGCTATTCAAAAATAGCAGATCGACAAGCTCATAGTGCCACACTATGAGCTTGTAGATCTGCTATTTTTGAAAAATCGTGAAAATGTGTGTAAACCAATATAAGATATATATTTTTTTTTAAAGCGAACATTTGTGACTCAAATCTTTGCTTCTGGGGGGTCCCTGGAACAAAATATTTTGAGACGGGGGGTCTGCAGCCAAATACATATAATTTCGGTGGTCCTTGACATGAAAAGGTTTGAGAGCCACTGCTTTATATAACATTAAAGCAAGTCAACATGTTACTAAAAACTAAACAATGGACAGATGGAGATGTGATCCCCTTCAAACAGTAACGATGTGACGGACGAACAGCTATTGATCAATAAAGAATACTGTTCCAACCAACCTATCAACCAATATGATCAATAAATAACTGGAACAACCAATCAACCAATTGATCAATAAAACGAACCAATCAACTTATTGATCAAAATGACATTAATCAATAAAATAACAATCATTTGGAGGTGGAATTTTCGTATTTGATGTATGATATACTTTCATTTCCCAATTGACAATGACTCACGCGCACACACACAGTTTCAGCGCCGTGCACATCACATGAATAAATACATAAATGCATTGAAGTCTCTCAGCTAAAAAGGGAAACTTATATAAATATATCATTTCCAATGACAAACAAAAGGTTGTATTACATGCAGGACCTTTGCTCTGACAAGCGACATTAAACCAATGTTGACTTTATGGTGAATAGAAGCTGATGTTTATATAATATGGTTAAACCCGCTTGATTCATATAGCAGCATTCAGTAGCATGTAAGCCATTGGTTCTCAAAGTGGGGTTGGGGGACACCCAGGGGTCCTTGGGGGGGTTCCAGGGGGTCCCCGGCAAAATGTGTTAATATAGCATCGCAATAATTTGAACCACTGTAACCTTTTATACTTTGGCTATTCAAAAATAGCAGATCTACAAGCTCATAGCTGTAGATCTGCTATTTTAGAACAATCTTTAAAGTGACATTTTTAACTCAAATCTTTGCTTCTGGAACAACATATTTTGAGATGGGGGTCCGCGGCCAAATACATATCATTTTGGGTGTCCTTGACATGAAAAGGTTGAGATATACAGCATGTAGACCTGTGACCTACATACATTACATATTACCGTGGCATTTATATTATGCTAATTATCAAGAAGAATATTGCACAAGACGAGAAAATATGACGAGACATGTTGGTCGTAAAGGTGGACAACATGCAACAAAAACATAAAAAGATAGACATTTCAACCCTACATTGCCCCCTTCCCTTTTCTCTCTACACCAGCTGTTTTGAACCCTTTTCATGCCAAGGACCCCTAAATGTATATACATTTGGCCGCGGACCCCCATCTGAAAATGTTTTGTGCCAGGGACGCCGAAGATTTGAGTTAAACAATGTTCACTTTTAAAATATATGTATTCAAAGATATGCACACATTTTCAGGATTTAAAAAAATAGCAGATCTACAAGCTCGTATAGCATGGCACTCGGTGCCACGCTACGAGCTTTTAGATCTGCTATTTTTGAATAGCCAAAGCCCTGGTACCCCCCCCCAAGGACCACTGGTGGTCCCCGGACCACTGGTTGAGAACCACTGCTCTACACCAAATCTCGAATGCTATATGCATCATGAGTGAGCTTGTAGATCTATAGCTATTTTCGTCAAATGTTCCCCATGGAGAATATAGGGTCGCTATGGGGTTCATAAAAGCCTAAAGTCACCCTGACCCCTTCTTCAACTGCTTTAGCTGTGTCAGCCATCTTGATTCAACCATTAACTGTAACTACAGGCTTATATTAACTATAGATTAATATTAAACCATAAGGACAGATGTTGCTGATCAGTGAAATCCTCATTGTTCATTTATTCCGTTTGTACATTCTTCAGAGTTACACTTAAATGGACAAATGAACACTGAGGGTTTAGCATGAGACTAAATGGACACCTGATATCAATATGCATCATTTGCATCCTTAACAAACATTCTAACCCGTCATATTGTTGGACCGTAACACTGATCATATTCATATAAACGTGCTTATTAACATGAAAAGTTTATATTGCATTGAGGAATCAGCATTTAAATATAGTTGTGGATTTAGATATTTGTTTTATTAATTTATAAAATAAAAACAATTTATTGGTTTGGTTTAAAGAACAGAATTCTGTATGGGGGGGGGGGGGGGGGGCAGACCACACGGACCGGAGATGTGTGTGTGTGTGTGTGTGTGTGTGTGTGTGTGTGTGTGTGTGTGTGTGTGTGTGTGTGTGTGTGTGTGTGTGTGTGTGTGTGTGTGTGTGTGTGTGTGTGTGTGTGTGTGTGTGTGTGTGTGTGTGTGTGTTGTGCTGCGCGTGCTGCCGCCTCGAGACAGATTTACGAGCTGCGGTAAAAGGCGCGACGTCCGGGTTTGGTAAATCAATCTTTGACCCTCTCTCTCTCCCATTCTAACCCTATGTCTCTCTACCTCTCTCGCTCTCTCTCTCAGATCAAACATTACAGTTTAATACTTTCTCCTCATAACTCGGGCCTTTCAGATCTTTGACCCAAACAGACAGCATGACATTTTTAAATGTTATTAAATGACACTTTGTAATAGTAATAATGATCATCATACATTTCTCTAGCTACATGATTCTAGTTAATATTTTACCGTTTAATCACCTATCAGATAATTGGACTTTTCACTCAATATCTTTTTTAGCGGCGACTTTCTGGGTTTCTGTTTTAAAAGCATCAGTTTGACTTTAATGATTAAAGAGGACATGAGTGTTCATCCATCACTCACCTCCTCCTCCCTGTGTTAACATTAACACCATCTCTTATTATTCATTTAGAGACATAGAGCACCGTTCACAATATAAACTTATGTCTGCATGTTTACTTTACACCTATGGTAATTACCATTTGGTTTCATGGAGGTATTAAATACAAACAAAGATACACAAAGAAAACAACACTCTTCAGGTCATAATTACATACAAAACCTAAAACTCAAACCTAGAAATGTTACATAGTAGTACATAGTATAACATCCTAGTATAACATCCTCAGAAGTTTAGTGTATAATGGGCCAAAAACAACTAATTGATATATATATATATTATGTATATATATTATTATATTGTGACTGTAACGGCTAACATTTCTTTCTTCTCATCATAGTTTCAGGTCTAAAACTGTTCTAATTAACTATTAACAGCCTTACAGTCCCGTCCGGTTTGCAGCTATAACGGTCAGTGATGTATCAAATCTAATTCACACTTATCACACCGCGTAGTCTCATAATATATGGATTTATCCAAATTATTTTATTTGTGTTTTATCCAACTGGATTAAAAACTCCTGTCTATATCTGTCTGGCTTTCCGGTTTTTTTAGACTTTCTTATAATAGTCTGATAATAATGAATGCTAGAGTCTCTTTAACCAATGTTATAAAATAACTAATATATTATTAGTGTGGTCAGGAAGTCTCGCTGCTCCTTATCTCTGCGCTGTGTTGTTGTTTGTGTGTGATTGTTATAATTTATTACCGTCATTAAAGACAAAACCACCAACAAATGTTTGATTTCAATCTGGTTTTGTGCGCGAGGCGCGTGATAGCGTTCCGTAATGCAACTTTATAGGGACCTTCTCATATCAAATACATTATAACAATAATATTATATATATATATATATATATATATATATATATATATATATATATATATATATATATATATATATATATATATATAAAAATATGAGACGTCTACATCTGTTTATATGTACTGGTTTAGTGTCAATCTATGCGTTATTTTCCGTTTTGATATCATATTAATGTATTTTATATTATATTTAAGTATGCAGGCCTGCTCTGTGGCCAGAAGCGGCTTATAGCGGCAGATAGTTCCGGATAATTACATTAGATATTAACCCCCCTCTTATGTGGCGCTATGTTTAGTTTTATGCCCCAAAGATATTTAAGTTTGCGTGAAGAAACATAAAAAAAAAAACACACACACATTTCTTCAGAGGAAATATTCTCCAATATATCCTCTGGATAAACCAACACTAGAAGCACGCGCACAGTCGTGTAAGATGGTGATAATTTAACTCAAGATAAAGTGTACACATGTAACCCACGTGGACTGAGCATTTTACTGTCTACCTGAGGAAATCAATACACAAACAGAAAGCAGCGCTTTGTTGACGTGTCTGAGAGATGAAAAGGTAAATAAAAGTAGTAGTTTGTTGTCATGATGAGTGAGTGTCTGCTTTGACCTTGAAGCTCTAGCTGCTGCTGCTAGAAGAGCTCCGTCCATTGTTTAGAGCAGAGACACCGCGGGGAAACCACTCCATTGTACCGCGAGAAACCTCACTGCAGGAGGGCCTCCTTCCCTTCTCCTCTCCTTCCTTCTCTCTATCCTTCCTTCCATTGCTTTCTGGCTGTTTTTCTTTTTTCTTTCTTTTTCTCCATTCTATCCCTCCGTTCTCCCCTCGCCTCCTCCTCGGTGTGGCTCCATGCTGCTTTATGCTATATATATACCTGTCTTTATGCTATATATATACCTGTCTTTATGCTATATATACCTGTCTTTATGCTATATATATATACCTGTCTTTATGCTATATATACCTGTCTTTATGCTATATATATATACCTGTCTTTATGCTATATATACCTGTCTTTATGCTATATATATATACCTGTCTTTATGCTATATATACCTGTCTTTATGCTATATATATACCTGTCTTTATGCTATATATATACCTGTCTTTTATATCAATCATTTTCATGTCCAGAAGAAATTGACTTGTGTTGTTAAAAACCATTCCACATTTTTTACAACATTTAAAAAGAAAAAATCCTCTAAAAATAGCCACTCTCAATTTAAATTTATTATTTCTCCGAAAAATAGCAGATGTGCTACAAGCTTACAGGATTGGCTATTCGCCAAGTTAAATAGTTAAATTGTCCCACGTTTTGCTTGGGACCTCTTTGAACCCCGACAAGGACCCCACAGGGGGTCCCCGGACCACGCTTTGAGAACCAGTGTTATATATGTTGTTGCGGTAAATAATAATAAATAATAAGAGGTCTAAATGAATCGCAGCTCGCGCCACAGGCAGGGCGTTAATAATAATGAGCGGAAGTCTATATTTGGACAATCCCCCACGCCGAACAAACTCTAAGCTCTTTATTCACTATGTTGTCAGGATTATTCAATAATAATAATAATAATGACGCCAAAGGCTGGAGTTCCCTTTAACACCTCCTGCTGGGAATGTGTGTACACTGTCATTATTTATTTTATATTTATACAAACTATATATATTCATTACTGGGATAGATCTGTTCTCACTGCAGGCTCTTGGTGAATATTAATGTTTAGATTATATTTGCCAAACAGAAACTCTTCACAGAATCTGAGATGCACAAAATAACTATGCTGTAGGCTACCTATACTAATAATACTACTACTAATAATATAATAACAGTAATGATGATAATAATAATAATAATAATAATAATAATAATAATAATAATAATAATAATAATAATAATAATAATAATAATTCCTTCTCTTCTCAGACAGAAGTGGGGGTTGAC
>NW_027660968.1:97500-166379 GCF_963280865.1 Gymnoscopelus braueri | reverse complement strand
CCCCCTCCCCCTCCCAACGCCATAGCTGGAAGACAGGGAAAAAAACTGCTAATTGGAAAATTGTGATTTTCACCTTGATTAACGCGTGATTTGTTCTGCAGTCACAGCAGATTAGAAGTGAACGGCGTAAATCGGTAGTTCTCAAACTTTTGAATAGCCAACATATAAATGGATCCAGTGGTTAAAATGACTGTGACGCTATGTGTTAACTACTTTCGCCGGGGACCCCCTGGAGAACAGCACCCTCCTCCCCCCCCCCTTGAGAACAGCTGATCTACAAATGTACAACACGCTGCGATGCTATGTTTGAATAGCTGAAGAATAAAATAGGGCTTAAGTGGTTAATGTATGTTTTCCATCAATCCTATTGTAAAATTGGCTGTATGGGAGGGCCGGCCGGCAGACCATGGCCATGTCATTATAACTGAGACATAACCATAAACAAACCTGATACGCCCATATATGGGCATATATGGACGGCCACTTCACTCTGACTCAGACTCAGACGTTAATAAACCCGATACGTCCATATATAGGCTTGACATGTCACTATGACACAGACATAACCATAAACAAACCCGATACGTCCATATATAGGCTTGACATGTCACTATGACTCAGACATAACCATAAACAAACCCCGTCCATATATAGGCTTGACATGTCACTATGACTCAGACATAACCATATACAAAAACCCCGATACGCCCAGATCCGGTTGTCCAGAGCCACAGATCCCACCGCTATGCCCATACATGGTCATGCGCAGTGCATATATGGGACCGACCGACTTCAAACTCAGCCGGCGCATCGGCGAGGATTGGAGGGAGCTCGGTGGCCCGCTGTCGGGTCGTTAGGAAGTGCGTGTTGTCCAGAACTGCCTATCCGACCGATGTGCCCAGATATGGGCATGTCATATGGCCATATACTGTATACAGTGTTGCCAGATTCTGTGAGAGAAACAAGCAACCAGGTCTAGGAAAACCAGCCCAAAAGAAGCGACTATGGGCCACATGAGGTACTTTAACGTTGTACATCAGCTATTTGAAAATAGCAGATCTACAAGCTCACAACGCGTCGCGATGCGACGCGTTGTGAGCTTGTAGATCTGCTATTTTCAAATCAAATCCTGCGGGGAAATTATACTCAGCAGATCTGGCAACCCTGACTGTATACTTTACATCAGGGATCTCCATGTATGATAAAAAGGGACGAGGACTGACAGATACAGAGATCTCCATATATGGGCGCAAAAGGGAAACAGACAGACGTCTGTAAAACAGGTGCTCTGACAAAGCCCCGGACACTGTTATACGACTCGGACATAATCGGTCGGATCGGCGGTGCGATGTAGGTGTGAGGGCCGCGTAGTGGCCCGGACTCTAGTGATCTATAAATCTGCAACAACTTGCAACAAAAATGGCCAAATAATTGTTAGTGCAGCAAAACAAGAACATTAGCCAAAATTATTAAAAATGTCAGAATACTTTCAAGATTTGTTTAAATCTTGAAAGTATTGGGATTAGCCTCTGAGATGTACACTTAACGGAGTAGAAGTATAGAAATAAAATACTCAACTAAAGAAAAAAAAGGTATTTGAAATTGTACTTCATAAAATACTCAAGTAAATGTACTTAAGTCAGGGGTCTTCAACGTTTTCAGGCCAAGGACCCCCTAGCTGAGAGAGAGATGAAGCAGGGACCCCCTCTATATTGTATAAAATTGTATTTCAGGTTAAACTTTTATTGTTTACTTGGTCTGCTCTTTTTCCCCTCTACACCTATACTTCTGTGCCAAAAATAGCAGATCTACAAGCTCACAACGCCTCGCAGCGCGAGGCGTTGTGAGCTTGTAGATCGGCTATTTTTGGCAAAAGTTCTCCTCAGAAAAGGGATGCAGGCTTCAAGTGGTTAAGGTAAAAAAAGAGAAATCATATCACACAAAAATTTGGCGGACCCCCTGTAGTAACTCTGAGGACCCCCTAGGGGGTCCCGGACCCCCTGTGCTAAGTTACTTCACACCACTGATGACAGTGCGAGGTCGCGATTGGACGCCCGCGCAATTCACACCGCCACCACACCGCCCGGACGGACGGACGACACTCCTCGCTCACTTTCTCTCCCTCTGCACAGAGCGCTGCATGTCGTTGATTGGCTGTTTCTTTTTGCCTGGAATCACAGGCTGATCAGAAACAGCTTTTCCTCTCCTCTACGCTTTCGTGGGAAACAGAGCAGAGGGAAAAAAAGAAAAGAAAAGAAACGCAGAACATTTTTTTTGCTTCTGTCCTGCTCCTCCACCCCCCCCCCACCCCTCCTTACGGCTGCCTTTCTGGTGCGTTTCATCTCTATTTGGATCAGCTATTCCTTTAATGTTGGATGGAACGCTTGTATGTCCAAAACCTTTCAGGAAATGGACAAAAAAGGCCCTGTATTCTAACGGATCCCATGTAGTTATTATTGTAAATAAATGGTAAATGGTGCATTTATATAGCGCTTTTTATCCAAAGCGCTATACATAGATTGTGCATTACATTCACCCATTCACACACACATTCACACACCGATGGAGGAGGAAACCATGCAAGGCACCAACATGCTCATCGGGAGCAATTAGGGGTTCAGCGTCTTGCTCAAGGACACTTCGACACCAACTCTGGGGGAGCCCGGGATAGAACTGGGGAACCTTGCAGTTCCCATCCGGCCACTCTACCCATCCCTGAGCCACTGCCGCCCATTTATTCTCATTTATCAAAACCAACCACTTTCCACAGCTCAGAACGTGTTGCCATAGACCATATTCACACGGCGGCCATGTTGATATTAAGTCAATGAAGTGCCACCCCGGTTGTCACGGCAACGGGGTGGCGCTTTCAATGTTAAATTCCAAAATGGCCGCCGTGTGAATATGGTCTATTGCAAGCGTAGTCATTCAAAGGTATTTTTTAGAAATGCGCAGATAACTGTTTACACTCACACTGTATGTTGGTTTGTTTACTGTTGAGAGAACAATGTTACACACATTAAGCTAATCATCTGAGGAGGACCTCCCAAAATCATTTGGTGCGGGACCCCCCTGGGGGTCCCAAACCACAGTTTGGGGAACCCCTGCTGTATCACTGACGTTAAATCAAACAAAGATGGAGGTACATTTTCCCCCGTATTGTGCCAGTAGCAACGGCCTTTAAAAAAAAAAAGACTGAGTGAGTTCTTGCCAAGACTAATGCAGACGCAAAGACATGTCTGCCTACCGTACCTGCTGATCACATGGAGTTAGCCCCGCACTTTGATCAGCCACCGGAGCACTTTCCCCCTATTTAAGATGTCCGTCACGGTCTTGAATTCAAACTGCGGAGAGATTATATTTACATATTTAACCAGCCCCTCTGAGCCGTGCGTTTCAGACATAGAGAGAGAGCCTCGATCTGCCCAAATGGAAGCGTTTTAGGAGCCGTGCGTTATTGCCACCGGCGGCATTCGGGACGGCAGGCTCCTTTCAACATCGTTCAAGGTCAAACATACTGTATATGAAAGGACTGAGGTGGGTTAGTGCATGTATGTATGTACCCACGCTCACCGTTTTGTTCACTTCATTATACAATCAAACTGGTGGCTACAGCTATACTCGTGGAATAAAGCAAAAATAAAATCTCATGACTGAAAATAATAAGGACGATGTTTAGGTATCACCATTCTGAACCTCTCTACATATACAGACAAACAGCTGAAGAATTCACAGACTCATCCTTTGAGCAAAGATTTGAGTTAAAAATATTCACTTTAAATATACATATTTAAAGATTTGCACAAATGTTCAACATTTTTCAAAAATAGCAGATCTACAACAGCTCATAGCGCGGCTATGAGCTTGTATATCATCTATTTTTGGATAGCCAAAATACATCTAAAATGACACAAATGCGTTCCCGGATTGAATGGGCTAACCTCTGCTTTTCTTTGAGGTGTAGTAGGTATAGTAAACTCTCGAAAGTGTGTTTTGCAAAAAATCTACCTCTTTTAGCACCACCATGGGAGTGTGCGTGCAAAGTTTGCCTCTGATCGGTTGCTCATAATCTGACGAACAGACGGCCAGATTCACAGGACCGAAAACATTAGTACCTCGCATTCGGGCCATTCCTTCCGGCCTGGCGGGGATAATAATCTTTCAACATCATATTTTCACTAATATTTTCACCAAATAATACGAACCACAACAAGAGCCAATCACAAACTCCTGCGGAGCGATGTTCAATGACAAATGGAGCTCCTTGTTATTATTATTTATTGAAGATGACATGTATCTCTCCTACTCTTATCTGTGCTGTTCTGTGTTTCATACTGCAGTGGTGCTGTGACAACCCAATTCCCCCTGCATGACCAATAAAGATCTGTCTGTCTGTCTGTCTGTCTGTTTATGCACACCAGGGCAGTAATAATAATGATAGAGTGTTAGCTTTTATAGTGATACATATAACTTTACATGTTATGTTGAAAAACGAGCAAGTGACATGAAAAGGCCAGCCGGGGGAGCCTGATGGAGGGGAAAGGAACTGGTTGGAATAACGTGTTCCTTCCACGCGTTACGTCCAACCAGGGAAACTCTCCCCTGTCAGGTGACAAGAAGGTCAGTTGGCATGCATTGAAGGAGGCATGAGCTCGGCCCTGGCCTCCCTAGGTTGGCAGAGGGAAGGTAGTGCCCAGGATTACATAGACAATTGGCACTGGGTGTAAAAAATTGGGTTACAAAATCGTGGGATAAAAATGTAGGTTAAAAAAAAAATCATATAAGTGGGATGATGATGTAATCTCTTCTGTAGTCAGCAGGTGGAATCTTGTGTTGTCTGTGTGTGTGTGTGTGTGTGTGTGTGTGTGTGTGTGTGTGTGTGTGTGTGTGTGTGTGTGTGTGTGTGTGTGTGTGTGTGTGTGTGTGTGTGTGTGTGTGTGTGTGTGAGAACAGATGCAGTCTCTGTGAGAATGGATGAAGGTATATACATTATATGACTGTTAGAAACGTGTCTGCAAAACTCATTAGTTGATCTTGAAAACTAGTTTCTGCACTGGTTTGGCTTCATGCAGAAAGTGTACCTATTAGTTCACTTCTCAAAACGAAACGAGTGGAGCTGCCAGCATGCTTTGGATGCTTTCAGTTAGGCATGTAAGATACCAACAAATAAATCACAATACGATATTTATCACAATATGACTGACTGACAGTCTGACTGAGTTATTGTTGTCCTAGTCTAGTCCAGAGCCATAAAGAGAGTTCTGACACTAGCGTCGACTCCCATTGTAAGAATGGAATGCGGAAGTGCTCCGTCTATGTCAATGAGATAGTTCCAATGTTTGGAACTATAGCCCAGAGAGGCCCGCTTTGCAGCAAGATCAAAGCGCGACGTTACTCTCTCTTCTACACTCTGGTCTAGTCTAGCCTGGTTCCAAACCATAGACCCCGCCCACTCTCTGAGTGGACTGCTCCTCTTGGTCTGGTGTCATAATGTGAGCCTATGGCTTTTCACGGTAGAAAAAAAACCGTCAAATCAGAGTCGGAGGTGGGGGTGGGTCTAACGACAAGCCAATCAGCGAATATCTGCTAAAACAAGCTGTGCGATGATGTCAGATGTAGGCGGATCCGTGGATCTCTTGTGATTGGCTTAGGGAAATTCTAATCCCCTCCCCCTTGTAATCGACTACACTGAGCCAATGTCAGCCTGAAGCTCCACGCAGCTTCAGGCTGATAATCAGGCTAAGTCTAGTCTTCTTTGTCTTGTCCTATGTTTTTTTCCTCTTTTTTTCCTCTTTCTTCGGACTGTGAATACAGCTAATTAGGCAATTGGATGAAAACAAAATATATCGATTATAAATGTGTTTGATCAAATATCTGATCTGGCAAGATACAAATGAAAGCTATAGGAGATTGCTGCACATCATCATAACACACATATATGTCATGCATTCTACAGGAATTCCTCTGTCTGGGATGTTGTTGCTACAGCTGTATTAAACCATCAACCTTTCTACTGTGTGCTGTACCGGTTGCCAGGTTTGAGTTGGATATAAGCTGTTTGTCACTCTATTTATTAAAAACACAAGTCAACGTGAAAGCCTAACAACATCCGCTCCTGCCAGGCGCCTGAATAAATCTCCCATAACGTTGTAGCATCACGCAGCAGTAAAGTAACTGAGTACATTTACTTAAGTACTGTACTGGAGTCCAATTTTACATACTTCTACTCCATTACATCTCAGAGGCAAATACAGTATGGTACTTATTTACTCCACTACAATTATTAGAAAACTCTATCTAGTAACTTTACTGCAGCTTTAGATTATTAGAGGAAAACATCCATTAACCAATTAAGCCCTATTTTATATTTCAGATATTCTGGAAATAGACGATACAAGCTCACAACCCATCGCAATGAGTTAGTACTTTTTACTTTGGTACTTATATATCGAGTATATCGTCTCTGTCGGGTGGAAATCTCATATGTCCAAAACTGTTACTTCAGGATTCAAATAAAAAAATTGCAAAAGCGGCAGATATACAAGCTCAAAAGCTACAAGCTCAAAAGCAAGCTCATTGTGAGCTTGTAGATCTGCTATTTTCAAAAGATTTTTATACATTTTGAACTTGTGAAATGGGACATTCTGCACAATGAGTACTTTTACTTTTAGTACTTTATGTACACTTTGATACCAATACTTTTGTACTTTTACTTAAGCACATTTTGAATACCTTATTTTTTACTTGTAACAGAGTATTTCTACACTTATTGATACTTTTACTTAAGTAAAACATTTGAGTACTTCTTCCACCACTGGAAAGCTCTGTTTTCTGTCCCTAAACCCACAACTAGACGTGGGAAAGCAGCATTTAGATTTGAGTTTTTGATGCATCCTAGTCATGTTATAATTGTATAATTGGGTTTCCTTTGCTTGGTGTTCTGTGTAAAGCACATTCAATTGCCTTGTTGTTGAAACTGCCTTGCAACAAATCAGCAGTGGTGGAAAAGGTAGTGGAAAAAGTACTCATATTTTTTACCTAAGTAGAATTATTATGTAGAAATACTCTGCTACCAGTAAAAGTCCGGAATTAAAAATGCACTTGAGTAAAAGTACGAAAGTATTGGTATCAAAATGTACTTAAAGTATCAAAAGTAAAAAGTACTCAATCTGCAGAAAGTTTGCAAATAAAAATAATTTGAAACTGCGACGCATTGTGAGCTTGTAGATTGGCTATTTTCAAATGGCCGAAATACAAAGTAACTAAAGTTTTCAAACAGTGGAGTAAAAGTACAATATTTGCCTCTGGGATGTAGTGAAGTAGTAAAAGTAAAAGTACAGAAAATTGGAAATTTGGAAATAATATCCACCGCACTGGCAAGTAAAAACCCGGCCGGCTCGCCAGAAACCTGGTTCCTATTGCAAGGTAACTTCATTCAGAGAGCAGAACATGAAAGGCTGGCATAATGAAACGCAGACACAATGTGAATCAATGGACCTGAATAAATACATGTATCGTTTCTGAGCTCAATAAATGGACTGTAGATCATTTTTCACAAAAAAAAAAAAATGTTACATGAAAAATTGACTTTGTTCTCTTTTTAAATGGATTCAGAGTTTAATCCTCGGCTATGAAACAGAATACACATATTGTATTATTAACCACATATAGCCCTATAGCATCCCTATTCGGGGTGTATATCACAATAGGCGAACAGAATTCTGAAAATGAATATATGAATGACCATTTGGCTAAAGTGGACAAAATAATCTGCAGAAATGGATGACCATTTGCAAAAGAAATGTTTGAATAGCCAAAGCCATTTAAAGTGACACAGATGCTTCACCGGATTTAATGGGTTAAAACAGGGGTCTTCGACAGGGGGTCCGGGACCCCTAGGGGGTCCTCAGAGTTACAACAGGGGGTCCCCCACATCTTTGTGTGATAGGATTATTTGTTTTTACATTAACCACTTGAACCCTAGCATCCCTTTTCTTTGGAGAACTTTAGCCCAACATAGCAGATCTACAAGCTCACAACGCCTCGCGCTACGAGGCGTTGTGAGCTTGTAGAGCGGCTATTTTTGGCAAAGAGTTATAGCTGTGTAGAGGGAAAAAAGAGCAGCAAAAGTATATCTGAAACACAATTTTATACAATAAAGAGGGGGTCCCTGCTTCATCTCTCACTCATATAGGGGGTCCTTGGCCTGAAAACTTTGAAGACCCCTGGGTTAAAAAATAGACTGTCTAATCAAAGACTCAGAGCACCTGCTGTGCTTCTTAATTTTTATGCTGTATCCAACATGACAGCCATGTAAACAAACACTCAATGTCATTTACAACTAAACATTGCTCTCAAGAATGTTTTTGAAAACAAAAATCACACCGTCGGGATGTATCTATCAATAATGACCGGCAACCCGTCAATTATCCCTTGCATAACTTATACCAGGGGTCTTCAACAGGGGGTCCGGGACCCCTAGGGGGTCCGGGACCCCTAGGGGGTCCATCCCTATTCTGAAGAGAACTTTAGCCAAAAATAGCAGATCTACAAGCTCACAACGCCTCGTGTGAGCTTGTAGATCTTCCTAGCTTTTTTTTCCTATCGGTTATAGTCACCCCATGGGTGAGCTATATAGGGGGTGCTCAGGGGGTCGGCGCCCCCCTTAGCTCTGAAGCTACTATGGGGGCTGGGGGCTGGGAACTCCACATGCACACGCGAGCACGCACCGTCAGCGGCGACCCGTCTTTAACACCTTAAACAATGGCCTCAACCTGGCTGCTTTGCATAACATTAGGCTACTCGAGAAAAGCCGTGGAGTGTGAAAGGGTTAATCGCTTAGCAGAGGACACAAGTGCTAGTAGCCTACCAGACACTCACGTCTAGCTCTGGTCCATAGCGTTAGAAGGAGTTCTCCTTAACGCTACTATGGTACTTTCCATTCTTTCCCCTCGCACCGCGGTAGCGCAGCCTCTCGTCTGTAGAAAAAAAAAAATACACTTTTGGTACTCACCAAAACAAAGACGGTTTAATAGAGTTGAAAGCCTATTCTACTAAGTGGGAACACTCTGAGCCCCCACCTCACGTCTAAAATACACTTTTTGGCCAGAAAATTTAATATTTCACTGGAAGGAAGAATCTGGTCAATAGGAAAATTCCATTGACCAGATCTGTAGAGGGCACTGTGGAGTAACCAAAAACATGTTTTAATTCCGGTGAAATATTTTCTTTTCTGGCCAAAAAAGTGTATTTTAGACGTGAGGTGGGGGCTCACAGTGTTCCCATTTAGTAGCGTAGGCTTTCAACTCCATAAAACCGTCTTTGTTTTGGTGAGTAGCAAAAGGGTAGACACAAAGGAGACTCTTTGTGTCTCCTACCAGAACCACCACTGCTGGTCAAAGTCATTTTAGGGGTGAACTACCCCTTTAAAATCTGGGGTATAGAAGTGGAAAAGGTTCACACCACAAATCTTCTCTAATGGGAAGTCCCTTCCGTGGCACAAAAAAAAACTTTTTTTCAGATGGGGGTCCGTGGCCAAATACATATCAATTTGGGGGTCCTTCCCCTTCCGTGCACCGCATCCACTCTATAAGTAGATCTGCAGACCCACACGGTTATCCTCAGTCCATCCTTCAGTTCACGGCTATTCCCTCTACAGATTCCTGTCTTCAACATTTCTCTCCGGTGTGTCATTGTAGGCTATAGTTAACCCATTCAGACCGGGAACGCATCTGTGTGTGCCGCGCTCGGTGCCGCGCTATGAGCTTGTATATCTGCAATATTTATTTAGAAAAATCGTGAAAATGTGTGCAAATCTTTGAATATCCTTTTTTCTGTAGCGCACATTTTTAACTCTGTTACAACTTCTAGGGGGGGTCCCTGGAACAAACTATTTTGAGATGGGGGTCCGCGGCCAAAATTCATATCATTTTGGGGGTCCTTGACATGAAACAGTGTGAGAACCACTGATTAATAGCAACATTTAAACAAAAACAAAAAAAACTAGGATTTAGAAGACATTTGTAGAATCCCCACCAGAAGCAAAGATTTGAGTTAAAAATGTTCGCTTTAAAAAATATATATATACATCCAAAGATTTGCTCAGATTTTCACGATAAAAAAAAAAAAAAATAGCAGATCTACAAGCTCATAGCGCGGCACTCGGTGCCGCGCTATGAGCTTGAGCTATGAGCTTTTTGAATAGCCCAAAGAAATCTTAAAATGACACAGATGTGTTCCCGGTTTAAATGGTTTAATCTCAGCAGTGGCTGAATTCTGTCTCTCCATTCCCATCGCTGGTGGACAGTAACATTTACTTGAGTACCGTTACTTAAGTAGCCTACATCGTTTTGAGTAGAGGCATTTATAATGTTGGATACTTTACGACATTCACTCCTCTACATTTCAAAGACAAACATTGTACACATATTTGACACCACTACATTTCTCACAAGCTCGCGATGTGACACGTTGTGAGCTTGTAAATAGTTTTTTCAATATTATTGATATTTATGGGGCCAAAAATGCAACATTTTAATACAGCCATGGATTGATATTAATCGCCTGGCCGATTTGTGTATTGTTGTAACACAGTTATCATATGACGCAATCTAATCTTTCTCTATGGGATTCTCAATAAAAAACTATATTTCCCACTACGACGTCAGGACTTCGATACTCTATGCTTTGGACTGAAGTACTGGGGAGTTTGAGTACTTTGTCCACACACTGGGGGCTTGTTAATCTAATCCCACCAGTGGCTCAGCAGAGTCTCAGTTTCGTCGTTCCCATCCAGAACAGAAGAACCTTCGGGCCGGGCGTAGCGGCGGGACTCGGCCCGGCGGCCCGGCGGTGTCATCTCTTCAAGGAATGGCTGCAGCTGGCTGGCTGGCCGGCCCGGCCAGAGCAAGAAGCAAGCAGAAGAACAGTTTGGTTCACATCGTTTTTGGAAACCGTTTCAAAATCTATTTATCTGCTCCCGAGGAGATTCGCTGGAATCTCCATCTGCATTTCTGTCTTTTTTTTTTCTTTTTTCAGTGAGATAATGGCTTCCATGTTTCACGGAGGATGGCTGGATGGGTGGGTGGGGGAGGGAGGGGGGGAGGGGGCGGAAACTCTTGTCATATACAATGTTATATTATCACTGGTAATGGCCGTCAGATTGTTTAAGGCACTGCAGTGCAGAGAAACCGCATTTCACATGCGTGGCAGCTGACAGCGTTGGACTGTGGAGGGAACACTCACACGTACACACGCGCGTGCACACACACACACACACACACCCACACCCACACACGCACACGCACACGCGCACACACACAATATGTCATTACAGAATTACAGAGGGATGGAGGGGTGTGCCTCCTGTTGTTGAGTCTGGATTTCAGTGGCTAGATCTTTATCCCCAAGAACACATAATATGTAGTCATCACCTTTGATCCTTCACTCATTTTAGTGGCATGATACTAGAATGAATTCATCCCCAGGTTTGTGCCGAATCCGGGGGGGAATGAGATCAGTGGAGCTCCCACATAAACCCCCAGCACCACGCTCCTGTCAGAGCCGCGGGAATATATTCCCTCAGGCTACCTTTTCATCCCCACCGTCCGTCCGTCCGTCCGTCCGTCCGTCCGTCTGCCCGGTGCCAGTGGCTAGACATCGTCAAGTTATGTGGTCACTTGTTTTAACGAGGCGGGCATCCCATGGTGATGAACATGCCCACAGTGATGCCGTGTGCTAATTGCTGTGATCCATTCCAGTGGCGTAATGAGCTGAGCGGCGGCTGTTTGAAGTGTTGCGTGGGCACATAGACATCAAACCCATGTCTGAGGTTTTTTTTGGGGGGGACACCATGCTGTGAGGTGGTGAGTGAGGCAGTGCCCATGGCTCTGCTGGGGCTCTGCCAACACGCTCTGACTCTTATACTGCAATGTGAGATGATTCTGTTGCGTATATGACAAAACAAACAAACAATTAAATTCACAACATCTGGATCCATTTTCCATATTCTTTTTTTGTTTGTTGCACCTACATAATCCTTGTTGTGTGCCGTCCTTTGTTCTAATGCTGTGATACAGTCTTTGACACAGTAGCTACAGGGGTTCCCAAAAGACAAAATAGATGTTTGCCCGCCGACCCAAACTATAGTGAAAATAGCA
Source organism: Gymnoscopelus braueri (assembly GCF_963280865.1). NCBI lineage: Eukaryota > Metazoa > Chordata > Actinopteri > Myctophiformes > Myctophidae > Gymnoscopelus > Gymnoscopelus braueri. Next base: position 154,221 of record NW_027660968.1, on the reverse strand, counting down.
GATCTACAAGCTCTGATCTACAAGCTCTGAGAGAGTCAGAGAACTTTGTGTACAGAATATAAAGGCATAAAACAGCCCAAAACAAATCTTTTTAAAACAAAAGAAAAGAGAGATGGAAGAGACGGTAACGATCTACAAACTCACAAAGTGTCGCTTCATGCCACTTTGTGAGCTTGTAGATCTGCTATTTTCACTTATTTTAAGTCATAACAATTGGTACGCGACCCAAAGATGTTTGGGAAACAGCACAGCAGCACGTTGGATAACCCATGACTGATTTATACTTGGATGAGCATTATGTCGCTACAGGGGCGTGCTGGGACCAAAATTCTGCTCTGGGATTTTTCGAACCGGCCCACCCCGGGGGGGGGGGGGGGGGGGGGGTGGTTTGGTTTTGTTCAACTGCTGAAAAACGTCCCAGCCCAACAGTAACGTAACTAATAATTGGGCCGCGCGACCCGGAAATTACCGTAATAATCCTAAAACGGGAGCAAAAAAAAGTTTAATTTACCGGCCGTCTGGCGGCCCGTAAATGGCGCGGCCGTTCTGGAATTTTCCCGAATTTCCCAGTGGCCAGCACGTCCCTGTGTCGCTATATGAAATACTTCATAACTGAAACTGCTCACTTTACTTTTGATAAGTAATTCAAGGCTACTGGGTTGTTAGGTTATGCAGGCTGGGAGTTGTTGTGGCTCTTCTTGCAAAGATTGTTTTTGTCGATGTCCCTCAAGATCAGGGCAACGAGGTTGTGTCCCACTGATGTAGAGTAATATGCTGAATTGCACATAAAGATCATCAGTGACAGTAACTTTTGTATGAATATTGTTCATGTTTTGCAGAGTTATTTTTTCAGTATAATCCTTGACTCCTTGGGCCCTATTTTGCATGTCTTAAAGGGATACTTCACTTTCACATAAAATAAACATTAAAAATATATATTAAAAAAAAATGAAAGAAGTTATGGCAAAATAAAGGCCCCCTCACACATTAGTAGGACACTCTAATGCGTGAGGGGGCCATGAATTTTCCATTACTTTTTTCATTTATTTTTAATATATTTTTTAAATGTTTCCCCCCGCTGAAAGTGAAGTATCCCTTTAAGTACCAGGTCTTATGGCTCAACTTAAAGGGATAGTTCACCCCCAAAATGACTTGTTTCTATCGATTACACATCCCATGGAGGCTTGAATTCATGGAGATTTTTTATTTTTTGTCGCATTCCTGAGCCAATAATTTGATGACCGGTGGTGGTTCCAGTAGGATGCTAATGTATCCGGTAGGAGACTCAAAGTTGACACTTTGAGTCTCCTACCGGATATATTAGCATCTTTCCGAAGCTGCGCACGACGAATCGCATCGCGTGATTCGGTACATAAAGGGGGATTAATTACCGCGGAAAAGCCTTCCAGTCTAAAATTCAAGTCACTTCCTGACTTGCCTACGTAATCGGTGACGTTTGGAAATCCTGCTCGAACAGGATGATAGTCAGACGGAGAAGCAAAACAAAAAAACGCTGAATGAGCGCTTCCGTCTGGATTCCAGGCTAACAGTATACTGCCCAAAGGCCATGTTTAAAGACAACGATTGCGTATGGAACGGGCCTTTAAGCCTCGACTCAAAGGCTTGGTGCTTGTGGTTGTTCCTGCAGTTTATATGAGGTATTCTGTGTATATCACACATGTTTACTTGCTTTAAACCATGAGTCATTTTGCCTCTACATTTACTTGAGAAGGCCGTATCTTTCTCACAGTACACTGTATGTATTAATACCCCAGGGAACAGCATGGAAGTGATGCTTTTTATTAGCTTCATGTGAGAGGATTTAAAGGGATGTGTACTGGTGTACAAATGAACAGAGAACAAATAACAATCGACAAATTAATTTAGAAAACAATGGCCGAAGGCTTTGGAAAACGCTTGCTTGGTGAACACAGTACATTCACATTATTGCATTAGTTTCACCATACATGGAGTTTTTTTTTTTTTCAATAGAAATCCTTCTCTATGCCGACCACCTGAACACATAATGGGGGGGGGGGGGTGTGTGAACAGGCATGCAAGCATCATTCCATGTATAAACACACATAGAGTATATATATATGGCTCTGATGAGCTAATCGAGGAATAGCGACACAATCTATTTTGAGTTTTGTCTATTTTTTTTGTTGTTGACAATCAATTCTCTAAACTTACAGCACAGCTATGAGCACAATTCAGCACAATTGTTTTTTTAAATGAATTCTATTTGGATAGTCCTTGTAAAAAACAAACAAACAAACAAACAAAACAAAGAAATGCACTGCTTGAATGGAAAAGCCTCTGTTTCTCTGTTTCTCTGACTCACATAAACTTGTCTTATAACACAAAATGTTCTTCCTAAGCAAACATGATGTTTCCATAAAGGTGGAATGATGTTACACAGATGTCCGCACAGAAGCCAGGAGTGAAGGCTCCCTGTCCTATCTGTATCTGTTGACTGTAAATGTATGTGTGTGCAGTTTGTGAATGAAGTGGCAAAAAAAAAACACAACATGAGGTTCAGTGGTGTTTAGCCACATTATTACATGGAAAGTCATGATGACATTGTCCCAAATTCACCTGTCAACTAGTGTGGTGACGGGCAACTAGTGTGGTGACGGGCAACTAGTGTGGGCATACACCAGGCCTGATTATCTCTGCCAGGCCTGACGGCCGAAGGCCGGGTTCGCCCTTGTGCTATATAAATGGTAAATGGAGCATTTATATAGCGCTTTTATCCAAAGTGCTTTACATAGATTATGCATTACATTCACACATTCACACACACATTCACACACCGATGGCGGAGGAAACCATGCAAGGCACCAACCTGCTCATCGGGAGCAATTACGGGTGTCCAGTGTGTTGCTCAAGGACACTTCGACACTAACTCTGCGGGAGCCCGGTATCGAACTGGGAACCGCACGGTTGCTATCAGGCCGCTCTACCAGCCACTCTACCCCTGAGCCACTGCCACTCCATGTAGTGGGGGTCCCTGCTTCATCTCTCTCTCAGCTAAGGTGACTTTGGCCTGAAAAACATTGAAGACCCCTGGTACAGTACAGTAGATGCTTTTTTTTTTGTTAATGCATGACCTCATACAGAAACACAAAAAAAACAAAAACAATAAACATTGGAGTTACTGAGTCACAGTTTACGGTAAGTCTGCCATCATCAGGCACAGAAAACAGGGGGTTTCAATTGGACAGGGGTAGCTATTATCCTGCTAATTAACCAAACAATAGCAGGGACATACATTCATCGGGACTGGACCATGATGTCACTGAGAATCGGCTCTCGTGTTTTACGAGCAGAATAAAAAACGCTGTGTGCTTTGTCATTATGTGTTGAACACACATCTAAACCATGAGGGATTAGCATACCAAGACACTGACACAATCACATCCACCAATCCACCGTCATCAGACACACAACTGTGAGGAAGAAATTACAAACAGGAGCTGGGAAACCCTGACCAAACACGAGCCTTTCATCTTAAACAAGCCCTCAAAACCTGTGCGTATCGCTGAAACGTATAGAATATCGTATCGATTACTTTTTCGTTTAATCAAATAATGGAGAGCCACATTTGCTTTTATAATTAAGTAAAAAATATGTATCAACAAATCGGTGTCATGTGTCAACAAATCAACATCGATCTGTGAGCTTGTAGATCGGCTATTTGAACTATTTGAAAATGTTTTTAAAAACAGTACAAAATGTCAAAGACGTTTAGGGATAATGGGTAAGGCACCGGCGAAAATAGGGATCGATTGATTGATGTACTTTATTTAGTAAGACATGAGAACAACAGTACATGGGAGTACAAATTCACAATACAAGGTCTACTAAACTGGAACACTCATTAAGCACTGAGCTTGTTTAAAATGAGTTCCCACGCACACAAATCATGATGATATATAAGAGACAGACAGGTATACACACTACTATACAGAAAGTCATACAATCAGCTAACAGGTTACTGGTATTAAAAAAAAAAGAAAAAAAAAGTACAAGGAGGGCCCTATATGTTTTTTCTCTAAGAATGCAAATACAAGTGCAGTGGAAGGGGTCATCCCTATGTTCCCCGGTTTCTATGTTCCCCCACTAAGGTTAGGGTTAGGGTTAGGTTTAGGTTAGTGGAACCTCAGCTAACCAATATCTATCATAACAGAACAAGATAAGTGTTGAAATCACACAGTGTGGAAAATTGTTACGTTTAGGGTTGGGGGTTGGGATCAGGGGTCAGGGGTCATCAACATTGCCAGCTTGTGATGAACATTTTCCTCAAACAAAAGTGTTGCTACGGACATACAAAATGAGTGGTCAATAATATTACCAGAAACACAGAAACACGATGGAGAACACATGCTCCGTTTTTAAAGAGGGAGAGTGGTTAGTCCTCATCCCTAGTAGTTTATTTTATTAAGATATTAAGTAGGAAAGCTGAGAGGGAAGGTTAATTGCTTTAAAAGTAAAATGTATTATTATTATTTCCATGGCCATCTCTGTACTTATGTCTAATTTCTGCTTCACTTTCTTCTTCTTTCTAAATTGAACTTTTCAAAGCATTAAAGACAATCAGAGACGGCGAGAATAATTTTTAATAACATCATCCACCGGTCAATATAATATCTAAGCTTAAAAGGCTTAAAAGGCCCAGTCATTAGGCACAATATGTATCCGCCACTGTTTGGTACCTGGTTTAACAAGGTTTGAATACCTTTCTGTCAGTGTCTTTATTAGAGTGTTAATGTCAAAGGACACTTCGGAAACCCAGCTCTTATCCTGTTTAACTAAGTTAAAATCAGGTCATTCATTGGCCTGGAAGACATGTTTTTGGAATGGTGTTTCTGAGTGTACTGGCACCCTATGCCAGAGGTTCTCAAAGTGGAGTCTGGGGACCCCCAGGGGCCCTTGAGGGGGTTCCAGGGGGTCCCCAGCAACACTTATTAATAGCATCAAAATCAGTGTAACCACTTTGAAACTATTTTATACATCAACAGCATACGACAATGGACAGCAGGCATCTTGTCTTGATGAGAATATCTGTTGTGAATATGAACAGTGTGGATAATCCAATATCTGGATGATGAGAGACTTGCAATCATATTCTGATTTTATTTGAGTAACGCAGTGTCCAACGATAGAAGAGTAAAAGAATAATTTTCATATTTTAAATGTATTGAAGTAAAGGTGAAAGTTGTGATGAATAGGCTACAAACTCAAATAAAGTATAGAAGTATTGTTACTTTGCACCACTGGTATTTCTGCATTCATTAAATATGTGTCCTATCTATTCTGAAGAAAACCTGGAGACTGGCAAGTCAGCCTCTGTATACTGACTCTAGTCATCATTTTTTATTTTAATCAAAGATTTGCAGCGGACACGGACAAGTCTTGCCACGGGCACATTTGTCCATGTACGGACAATCCTAAAAAGGATCCAAACCCTATTTAGGCTTGGAGTCAATTGGCAGGTCTAAGTACTCTAACACCTTGATTACATGTTTGTTGCCCAAAGAGCATTTATCTAGCTGCTTTCAATTGAGAAAGCTGCCATACCTGGCAATGATTCCAAACAAGTGATAGATTGTAAAAATCCACCAAACCCTCCACTCCTTCTGCAAGTAAGGTAAGCACTTTCTAAACTGGCACGATCACCTGTACTTCTGTTAACTATTACCAGTAATTACAGTAGAAGCTTGTACAAAAACAATCTTTTCACCCACTCTTTTACGCAGTGGTAGAAGAGAAGTGCTCCCAATTTCTTTTTCACTTAAGTAAATGGTAAATGGTGCATTTATATAGCGCTTTTATCCAAAGAGCTTTACATAGATCGTGCATTACATTCACCCATTCACACACACATTCACACACCGATGGAGGAGGAAACCATGCAAGGCACCAACCTGCTCATCGGGAGCAATTAGGGTTTCAGCGTCTTGCTCAAGGACACTTCGACACTAACTCTAACTCAGTAAAAGTATCAGTAAAAGTAAGTCAAAGTATCAATACCATAATATGAAAATACTTTGTTACCAGTATTCCAAATTTGACTTGAGTAAAACTACAAAAGTATTGGCATCCAAAAATATCTACAGTACCAAAGTCAAAGTGGTAAAATGTTTAAAGTATGTCCAAACCTTTTCCAAAAATTGCCGATTTTCATGGTCACTTTTTTTGAATAGCTGAAGCATAAAATACTGGATCATGTGTTTTAACCTAAACATGTGAAGTAACTAAATATATCAAATCATTGTAGTGTATTTAAAAAGTGCAACATTTGCCATAGAGATGTTAGTGGAGTATAAGTGTTAAAGTATTGACAAATGGACATACTCAAGTGAAGTAATAGTACCTCAGAATTGTACATAAGTAAGTAAATGTACTTAGTTGGGGTTCACCTCTGCTTTTACACCTCTAAACTTGTGACGTGACAATAAAGTTGTTTTATCAGATTGTCTGACTTCCCACACCCACACTTTATGATATATGAGCAATAAATCCATCACACGTTTAGCACTCACAATAGCAAATGACACTGACCATCGTCCCCTACATCGGGGGTGATGCAACTTTGATGATGGAGAGGGCCACTATATTTCCACACTCATTCCAGAGGGCCAACATTGCATATACTGTCGGGCAGAAACCTCCGTATTTTTCTTAAATTAATGCCGTACTTACTTCACCATTCTATGTCACACAAAAGTAGCAAAAATAGCCGATCTACAAGCTCAAAACGCGTCGCAGCGCGACACGTTTTGAACTAAACCGTTGGTTCTCAAAGTGGGGTCCGGGGACCCCACTTTGAGCCCAGGGGTCCTTGAGGGAGTTCCAGGGGTCCCCAGCTAAATGATGGATAGTTAGGAACCAAATGGAGCCTTGTGGGTCTGTAACTCTGAGAGTATAACATTTGTACACTCTCAGAGTTAAATTAACATTGATTTTACAATATAAATTGGGGTCCCAGAGATAGGAAATGCCATTAAATGGGGGTCCGTAGCCTAATGCATGTCAAACTGGGGGTCCTTGAAATTAAAATGGTTGAAAATCACTGCTAGAGGCATAAAAAAATCTTCTCTTATGTGGGTCCTTATATATATATCTTTTCAAATGGGGGTCCGCGGGCTAATAAGTGTCAATTTGGGGGTCCTTGACATGAAAAAGTTTGCTCACTGTGAGCTTGTAGATCTGCTATTTTCAAATGGCCGAAACGTATATAGGGTTGAAGTGGGTAATGTATGTTTTGTAATAATAATCAAAATCTACAGTAAGTAACTAGTAACTAAGGTTTTCAAATAAATGTAGTGGAGTAGAAGTACAATATTTGCCTCTGAGATGTATAGTGGAGTAGAAGAAAAAATGTAGACAATTGTAAATACCCCAGTAAAGCCAAAGTACCTCAAAATTGTACTTAAGTACAATACTTGAGTAAATGTACTTAGTTACTTTACACCACTGCTCTGTGCTATGTGGTTATGTGTTTTTCTGTTGGAACAGACTGTGAGGATGAATATCCCTGAGGGGACAATAAATACGATTATCATTATCATTAGTAAGTTGAAGCTGAACATTGCTCTGCATCGTGTCCATGTTTAGCTGAACTTGTACCCCCATAACCCCCATAACTTGTACCCCCATAACCTCCATAACTTGTACCCCCATAACCTCCCCGATAACCTGCAGTATATTAGAACTCTGGGTCCGAGGTATTTAAACGTGTGGGACGCTGGGAGAGAACATCTCCCCCCTGTGTGTTTTTGCTCGCTACGTAATGAAGCACATTCCCCATCATCTCGTAGTTGGCATGCATTACCACAGCGGGGCCTTGCAAACAGATGCAGTTGTAAAAAAAGATTTTTACAAGGCAGGGCATTACTACTCACTTTAATTTGAAGTTTGCACCTGCTGCCCTATAATGCGATGCCCCCCCCCCTTGCTCTCTGGGAGAGGGCTCCTGGTGTTTTAACACCTTCTTCTGGGAGTCCCAGGTGCACCAAAGCCCCCCCCTCTGTAGTCTCTTCTGTCTACCTCCGAACATGGAAAAGACTCAGCGTGGTGTCCTAGATGGGACATCGGGGGCCGAGTCATGTGTCATGTGTCATATAGGCTACCTACAACAAGGCCACAAAGTGTCGCATTTGCAATGCTTTGTGGGTCTTGTAGGTAGGCTATATTTGGTCGCATTCGTGCCACATGGTGGGCTTGTATTTAGGCAATTTTTTGTTATCCGTGGCACGTTGTGGGCTTGTAGGTAAGCTATCTTTTGGCGTATCTGCGTGCGTTGTGGGCTTGTAGATAAACTATTTTTGTCACATCTGCGTACGTTGTGGGCTTGTAGGTAGGCTATTTTTGTTGCATTTGCAACGTGCCCTGGGCATGTAGGTCAACATATTGTCAGGTCGTACTGTAGTGACGACTTGGGGCAAAAAAAACACCCTGTTTGACGAGAATCGGCCATCATACGATGATGAGGCGTGAATCGCGTCTCCAGATCCCTGCAGGTCTAGTCTAGAGTACAGAATCATTCAGATTCATGTCTATCCGTCTCAACAATTAGAACATCTCATACAGAAGTGGACAGACAACATTTGTTTGTAAAAAAAAACAGAACCCGCCACATGTACGGCACACATCACGGCACAATGGCGTTAGGAGGACCTCCTTCACAATGACCGCAGCTGTTGTTAATTAATAGGCAAAGAAAAGAAGGGGAAAAAAGGGTGTAAAGCGACCGAGGGGGTGGCAGATAAGAATTTAATAATAACTATTATAGTGGAAAATACTGCCTCACGGATGTTGTTTAACCACCACATCTGACACACACACACACACACACACACACACGGGCGCGGGCGCGCGCGGTACACCTGTTTGCTGCAGACAGAGTAAACAATGCTGTTTCCATTATTTGTGGGTTTTTTTAACGAGCGTGACTCATTGCTTACTTACAAAGCCTTCAGTGTTGCACTTTCATCCACAGATTTACCACATCAGGCCATCTGGGGTAATGCACAGAAACCCTCATCGTCTACAATCACTTTATAGACCCCTTTTTTTTTTTTTTTTTTTTTTTCTCCCTTTGGAGTGTGTAGGGATGGGGGCGGGGCCAACATGGAGACCCAAAACATTGTAAACCACAAGAAGGACCGTGCCTGTTGTTCAGGCCACCACCAACACAGTAAACTACAGAGTGCTAATTTGAACTGATTCTGATTCTAACCCGTAATGGTCCATTCCTTTTGTTGTTTCTTTTACACTTTAACACATCCACCGCCAGAGGTTAATCTCATAATAATGTACTCACCTGCCAAGGTGTTTTTGTTGTTTTTTTGTTTTTTTCATGTCGCCATAGATCTTGTTAAAATCCTTAAGATTGAGCCGTGAACGGTCTGTTTACGTCCGCGAGATCTCCCTGTATCTCCCAGTGAAGACCGCATGTCAAACGGACTTCCATGACTGTAGTTAGAGCGGATTACGTTAAACAGTGAAATGCGAGGAGAAAAAACTACAGGAAGAGAATTGAGTTTCAGTTTCGTCTGTAGAATGGGAGCGGGCGTGATCGTCGAAACCGGATCCCAAATAATTCTATTTCCTGTCATCAAACCGGAAACGGAAGTGGATCAAAAAAATTCCGAAAGTGCACCCGGACCGCGCATGCGCGAAAAGACCGCAGCCCGTAGGACTACGGGCTCGGCGCTTAACCGTTGGATTTAACGGCCCGTAGAACTACGGGCCCGGCGGTAAAGGTGTTAAAGCAGGGGTCTTCAACGTTTCCAGGCCAAGGACCCCCTAGCTGAGAGAGAGATGAAGCAGGGACCCCCTATATATTGTATACAACGTGTTTCAGATTGAACTTTTTTTGTTTACTCTTTTTTTCATATTTTACATATACTGGGAGCGCCATGAAAGACGGCCGCATCCGTACGCGCTCTGTAACATCGCAACGTTTTTCCATCTTTTTAGTATTTTTTAGCCTTCTCCTTTTTCCCTACACCGTCGCGTGTCTAAGGAGTTATGACAGACAAGCACTTATGGACATCAGCACAGCGATTACACACAGAATTCCGGACTTTTTCGCCGAAAACCTTCCACTCGGCTGGGAGGGGGGAGGGGTCCCCTTTGTTCCGGCTGGAACAGAAAGTTACCCGAGGCGACGAAAAAGACGTGGCGGCGAGGGACAAGAGCAGGTCTCCTCGTAAGGACAACAAAACGTGGATATAAACCTGCACTGCCTTCAATCCTGCTAGCGAACGTTAGATCTCTGTGTGAATCAAGAACTGTGACCACTATGGACGACTTACTAGCGCGCGTAAAGTATAACAGTGAGACAAGGAACACGTCCATTGTGGTGCTAACAGAGACGTGGCTAACGGAGTTAGCATCTGATTCTTCTATCACTCCTCCTGGCTTCACCGCGTATAGGAAAGACAGAGACCCTGTACTCAGCGGTAAGCAACGTGGGGGGGGAGTTTGTGCCTTGATCAACAACAACTGGTGCAAAGATGTTAAAATCCTAGATAGTCACTGCTCACCAGACCTTGAACTTTTAATCATAGCCTGCCGTCCTTTCTACCTACCACGCGACTTCAGCATTGTGATTGTAGCCGTTGTTTACATTCATCCTGGAGCTAATAAGGACACAGCTATGAGGGAATTACACCAGGCGATCAGTGCACAAGAAAATCGCCACCCGGACTGCGCAGTCATCTGCCTAGGCGACTTCAACCGGACAGACTTAAAAAAGGTCTTTCCCAAATTCCACCAGCATGTCGCCTGCAGTACCCGTGGTGACAATATTCTTGACCACTGCTACACGCCCTTCAAGGATGGATACAAAGCCCTCCGACGCCCACCGCTAGGAAGCTCTGACCACGACGCCATCCAGCTGCTACCTGCCTACAAACAGAGGCTAAAAAGGGAGCCGGTCGTTGAGAAGGAAATCCGAATCTGGTCTGAGGACACAGACGCTATGCTACAATCCTGCTTCTACCAGACTGACTGGGGGATGTTTAAGAACGCCGCTGGGAATAACATCAACGAACTCTCAGACTCAGTCACTGGCTTTATCAGTAAGTGCATAGATGACATAGTCCCAAAAAAGACAGTTCGGATCTATCCCAATCAGAAACCATGGCTGGACAGCGGAGTACGTGCACATCTGCATGAACGGGATGCTGGTTTCAAATCTGGCGACGTGGAAACGCGCAACACGACGCGCGCGGCCCTAAACAGCGCCATCAGGAAGGCGAAAAAGGCCTACACAAAAAAGATGCAAGACAAACTCAGCAATGGCGACATCAGGAGCACATGGCAGGCGGTACACACCTTGACAGACTGCAAAACAAGAACCAGAAGCGAGGTGAACCCGCCTGCCTGCCTCCCCAACGAACTGAACACTTTCTACGGCCGGTTTGAGATCAGCTCCAACCGCGGCAGCCAAGCGGGGCCATCAGCAGCACCAGCAGAGGACAACCCTCTAACCATCTCGGAGAGAGAAGTGCGTACAGCCTTCACACGGGTCAACATCCACAAGGCAGCCGGACCTGATGGGATTCCAGGCCGGGTCCTTAAGACATGTGCAGACCAGCTGGCGGGTGTCTTCGCTGACATCTTTAACCTCTCCCTCTCCCTGGCTGTGGTCCCTGCAGGGTTCAAAATGTCAACCATTGTGCCCATTCCCAAAAAGGCCAAAGTGACATGCCTGAACGACTGGAGACCTGTTGCTCTCACCCCGATCGTCAGCAAGTGTTTCGAGAAACTGGTGAGGGAATACATCAGCTCCACGCTACCTGCCTCGCTGGATCCGTGGCAGTATGCATACCGCAAAAACAGATCCACCGACGACGCTATTGCCATGGCTCTCCACACCGTCCTCTCGCACATGGACAACAAGCTGCTGAAGGACAAATATGTACGTATGCTGTTCGTGGACTACAGCTCAGCATTCAACACCATTGTCCCAGCAATACTTGACAAAAAGCTCAGAGACCTAGGGCTACACCCAAGCATGTGCGACTGGATACAGGACTTCTTGTCCAACCGACATCAGGTGGTGAGAATGGGCAGCATCACATCCGACCCCCTGACCCTCAACACCGGAGCACCCCAGGGATGCGTGCTGAGCCCCCTCCTCTACTCCCTGTACACGTATGACTGCATAGCCACACATGTCTCCAACACCATCATAAAGTACGCGGACGACACGACAGTGATAGGCCGAATCGTCAACAACGACGAGTCTGACTACAGAGAGGAGATCAAATCTCTAGCACGCTGGTGCCGGGAGAACAACCTCTCTCTTAACGTCGACAAGACCAAAGAACTGATCGTGGACTTCAGGAGGCCGCGGAGAGACCATGCGCCCATCCTCATCGACGGTGCTGCAGTGGAAAGGGTCAGCGAGTTCAAGTTCCTCGGAGTACACATCGAGGAGGACCTCAAATGGGAGACGCACTCCACACACGTGAGGAAAAAGGCTCAGCAGCGACTGTACTGGCTCCGCCGCCTGAAGAAGCTCGGAGTAGGACGTCGCATCCTCAGGCTGTACTACAACAGTTCTGTCGAAGGCATCCTAACAGGCTGTGTCACGGCCTGGTACGGGAACTGCACTGCCCGAGAAAAGATCAGTCTACAACGAGTAGTGCGATCGGCAGAGCGGATAATGGGAATCGAGCTCCCAGCGCTCCAGGAACTGTACAAAAAGCGGTGCGTGCTCAAAGCCAAGCGCATCATCAAGGACAAGCACCACCCAAGTCACAGACTGTTCAACCCCCTACAACGACCGCGACCGGGCAAGGGGCTCTACCGCAGTATCAAGAGTTCCACCACCAGATACTGGTGTAGTTTCAATCCGGCTGCTGTCAGAATGCTGAATGGGGAATAAGCCTGAATGAGGCATAGGCCTTGTTCAGCAGCCTGACAACAGGCAGCGCAGACTTTTTTTTCTGGCTCTTCCTGAACACACCTGTGGATTATACCAGGGACAATGACTTGGACTTTAGCCCCCCCTCGGACACACCTGTGGACTACACCAGGTACAAATGACCTTTTGTTGCACTCTCTCAAGGAGCTACTTGCGGATTATACTAGGGTCAGTCCACTCTAGGTGGACACGCACTGACCTTTTGCACCTTAATCCCTTCAGTATAACGCACTGACTTTTTTTTTTTTTGTCTTTTTTATTGTGCTCCTTTTCCTCTAAGCACCTTAACGTCCATTGTCTATCATGCACAGTATAAGTATAACATGCACAGTATACAATACATTGCTGCTATGCTCAGGCACCTTAGTTTAGTTTTGTTTAGTTTTTTTTAGTTTTTATTATCTCAGGTAATTTGTAAATATGTAGATAACTTGTCTGGCCTTCTGTTGCTCTCTTGTTTTGATCTCCTTCCCACTTACCCCCCACCCTCTTCCTCTTCTTCTTCTCCCCCCCCCCTCTTCTTTCTATGGAAACTAACGTTGCGATGGGAACGATGTACAAAAAAGAATTTCACCCACTTTTTTACCTTGTAAACCTGTGATGTGACAATAAAACTGATACTGATTCTGATTCTGATTCTGATTCTTTTCCCTCTACACCAAACACCTCTTGGCCAAAAAAATAGCCGATCTACAAGCTCACAACTGCGAGGCGTTGTGAGCTTGTAGATCTGCTATTTTTTGGCTAAAGTTCTCCTCAGAAAAGGGATGCTAGGGTTCAAGTGGTTAAGGTAAAAAAAAAACACATCACACAAAGATTTGGCGGACCCCCTGTAGTAACTCTGAGGACCCCCTAGTGGTCACCGGACCCCCTGTTGAAGACCCCTGCTTTAAAGGAGTAGTTCACCCAACAAATGACTTATTTTCTATCAATTACTCACCCCATGAACCCTTGAATTCATGGATATTTTATAGTTTTTTGTGGCATTCCTAAGCCAATAATTCAATTACCGGCGGAAAGATGCTAATGTCTCCGGTAGGAGACTCTTACGGGAGACTCCGCCGGTCATCACATTATTGGCTTAGGAATGCGGGGGAAAGAATCCATGAATTCAAGGCTTCATGGGGTGTGTAATTGATAGAAATGTTTAATTTTTTTTGGGTGAACTACTCCTTTAAGAGTTAAATGGACCACTTCCAACCTGGCATCCCTATTGTTCTACAAAAGCGATAAAGACAAAGTGGTAAAGTGCCCGCCCACCACCGCAGAGGCTGGGAATTCAAACCCACCGCGGTGTTGTTATTGATAGGCTACTGCATTGGTTCTCAAAGTGGGGTCCGGGGACCCCCAGGGGTCCTTGAGGGGGGTTCCAGGGGGTCCCAAGCAAAATGTGTTAATATAGCATCACATCTCATTTGAATCACTTTAACCTTTTATACGCCGCGCTATAAGCTTGTAGATCTGCTATTTTTTTTTTAATCGTGAAAATGTGTGCAAACCTTTGAAAATATATATCAAACATTTGTAACTCAAATCTTTGCTTCTGGGGGTCCCTGGAACAACATGTTTTGAGATGGGGGTCCCCGGCCAAATAGCCTACATATCATTTTGGGGGTCCTTGGCATGAAAAAGTTTGAGAACCACTGGGCTAACTGTACCGTATTGATCCTTGTAATGAAACTGTCGTTACACTACTAGACCTGCAGGGGGGCTGACAACCGGGCCCAGGTAGAGCAGTGGCTTCTCTCACTTTCAAACGTCCCAAAAAAATATTCAAACTGTTCATCTTTTTGCTGCATGGGGACCCCCTGGATCCCCCTAAATGACCCCTGGGGGTCCCCGGACCGCACTTTGAGAACCACTGGAATAGCTGATCCTGTTAGCCTGTACAGGTGTGAGAGAATAAACATCTATTTTATAGCTTGAATGAAGTTTCAGGCCTTCCAGGTTCAGTTTTATGTTATTAGGAGGCCATCTAGTGGCCACAATGAAGTACTGCTTTCAGGGACATTTGTGTGAGCAGGATTCTTCTTGCCAGTTACCACTGTTCCCCCTACTGTCAAATTAGTTTGTCATACATTCATACAGTTAATCAGTTAAGCTTATACTTTGCCGTACAACAAATAGCGAGAAAAAAACTCATCACAGTGTGACATAGCTTTTAGATGTTTTTTCAAACAATTTCAAAATAGCTGATGTACACACTCACAACAGGTCACATCGCGAACCATTGTGAACATAGAGAGATATTTAGTAGATATTTCTCCCACAGCTATGGTGGAGTGCAATGCAGTTCTTGTGAGCCAGGGGAGACTCTTTTCCCAGTGTTTCGCCCAGGTCAACACAGTTTTGAGGTTAGGTTTAGGCATAGTTTCTGTGAGGTTAGGGTTACGGCTAGGTTTAGGCATAGCTTTTGTGAAGTTAAATGTTAGGGTTTAGGCGCCACCTGGGCGACACACCAATGAAAGAGGGAGTCCCTGTGAGCCAGAGATGGTGCTTTCTGATGAGGACTTAGAGGACTCCTACACAACTGCACAACTCAGATCTAGAGACATCGAAGAAGAAAGGTGGCATCGTATGGAAATGTAACAAAGCAAGGAGCTCCAGATAGCAGCAGTGACAACGAGAACTTCACTCTCACCCTCATCTTTCTAAACCACATTATCCTCCATTACCTCATACGTTCTGTATCCTGACAGTTCAATGGTGTGTCAAACATCTCTCTATTTCCTAAAGAATGTGCTCATTCATGCCTTCATCTTTTCTTTCAACAAGGCACAAGAATGAGCCCCGTTCCCGCAGCAGCACTGCGATGTCGGGTGGATGCGTGGAGTGAACGGAGCAAGCCCCCGTTTCAACTCCTGTTTCAAAATAGCAGATCGACAAGCTGCGAAAGCTTTCCACTAAACACCAGAGATTCCGGGCTATGGGATCTGTCATCGCTGGAATTGTTTTAATTATTTTTTTTATAATACATTTTTTGATAAGAAAACGGTAAAATCAGGCAAACCATAAGAATTAAATAACATAAGCCTAACCTAACCCTAACCCCGAAATAAAGTAACAAAAAAACGCCCAAAAATGGCCACAATCCGCCCAATAACCGCACATTTTCGGGTTGCGCATGCATGTTGCGCCACTGGTGTGCACCCTCACAAATTTCAACTGCACCCTCAGTCATTTCATCCTGGCGCCGGGCCTGCGCTGGCTAGACACTGCCACACAGATAACGCCACAACATACCCACACTACAAACGTATAAAGGACTTTCATTACGGCCCGTGTCCACACACACTGTATTTTATGAGCAGGAGGGCGCTTTGGATATCACTTTGTCTCACATGATCATGGTTAGGGACAGTGGTGAGCTGTGGATTTTTGAACTATGGGGGCTATATTTTATGACGTCACGTGCGCGGGCGCGGGCACGGGCACGTGCACGTGCGTGAAATACTGTATTCAACATGTGATTATTAATGTATTTATATTTCTTATTATTTTGTTGCATTGTTAATTTGTTGTTTTTATTTTTGTTTCAATTAATTAATTATTTTATTTTCCTTTTAGTTTTATATAAAAGCCCTTTACATAGATTCACCCACACATAAGTACTTAAAATAATCAGTCAACTTGTCTTTACTTGAATTACTTTTTTTTAAAGACTTACATTGCTTTCAAAACAGTGGTTTTTAAAACAAGTAAAAAATAAAAAAAAATACCCTTTTGCTACTGTGTGATATCACATACCTGCACATCCCTACTGCTGATATTTGACAGGTTTTAATGTTGTTTCACCTGTCTGCAGTGATGTGTCAGTGGTCATAGGAAACCTATTTCTATAACTACAACTTCTTCTACTAAATGAAATCATGGTCAAATTGAAGCCAAAAAGAGATACAGTGAACCACACGAAGACGATCCTCCTGATCTCTGATCCTCTGCTGACATCTAGTGGACAGTCATATATATAAAGTATAGGCCACATTATATATCGGTGTGAAGGAATGATCATCAGTGAGTGATGATCAGATTATCAAGTGTGAGTGTTTACCATTTAAATCAGTGGAAAGGATGGGATGAATAGTTGAGTGGTCTCTATGTGATGTCTGTTAAAATCACTGCATAGACAGCAAGATACGATCAAGTATACTTATTTAGACACACATCAGCCTTCATTTCCACATGAACGTTTGGAATTGAAGGCTGTTGTGTCAGAGCTCAAAACCTCTAGCTTGAACACTGAACTTGAACGGAAAGAGCAAACAAAGTTACTAAGTCTCTAAGTAAGTAAGTAAGTAAGTAAGTCCTTACACATAGGCTAACTGAACTGAACAAGAGCCACATACACATATATATACCGTCCGTAACCTGTCACAACGCACAATTAACTTGAACCACAACACAACAGACCTCTAGCATTAACTTTAAAGGAAATTACAAACTCATTCATATAGTCTAATGCAGGGGTGATGCAACTTTGATGATGGAGAGGGCCACTATACTATATTTCCACACTCACTCCATGGGGCCACGGGCAGACACGACTTATCTCCATGTTAACTTTTTTCGTAAATGAATGCCGTACTTCGCCATTCTATGTCACACAAAAGTAGCAAAAATAGCAGATCTAAAAGCTCAAAACGCGCCGCAGCGCGACGCGTTTTGAGCTTGTAGATCTGCTATTTTTGCTATTTTTGAATTGGAATCCTGAATTATTTGTTGCTATCTTAATAGAATCCTGAAAAGTTAAATTTTTATTTAATTTCAAATGCATGTAGTTATACTTATGTTAACTTTATGAACTTAAATACAAATACATTGGACATAAAAAAGACAATATAATTCTAATATTAGTCATTAACCTACTAATATAGACTGAAGTAATTAAAGCGGGTCATGTTTGCATGTTTGGAATTGTAACACCTGAAATCAATAATATATCACTATTCCGATATTAACCTGCGGGCTGCATTAAGTGAAGATGGGGGCCGCATGTGGCCCCCGGGCCGCCAGTTGCCCATGTATGGTCTAATGGAAGTGACCAAGGGACACGTACACTGTAACCTGTCACAGATGTCACAAACATTCATTGCCAACCAGTCATCAGAACCCAACATGACAGCAACAGAGTAACAGATTGAATCACATTACAGCATACAACACAAGTAGCAGCAGCAACAACAAAACAAACATGTTCCTACCTTGAGCCGTCTTCTACTTGACTTCATCAGTTGTGTAGGACGTGACGGCCTGCAGGGTCAAACTTTGGAACCCATGGATAGAGAGGTAGAGCCCCCCCCTCTCTAGGTGGTCCTCAGACACGCCCTTCAGACCTGGAGCTGCGTCTCCATGTCTTCTCCATCCTCCATACATCTGGCCAGCTGGCCGATACTCTCCAACTCTGCATTTTATGTTGCAAAACCACATAGGAAACAAGTGTTTGTTTTATGCTTTTATGCGTTTATATTCTGGGTATCCCACATGAAATACGTCCACATAGGTGGGTGTGGGACGCCCACATGATTGATGCCTGTGTGTTGGCTCCTGTATATAGCACAAGTTTCCGATATTCAATTAAGTAAAGTTAAAAGTATTGGCATCAAAATGTACTTAAAGTACCAAAAGTAAAAAATACTCATTATGCCAGAATGTCAAGTGTTGTGAATGTGAGTGAGTGAAGGTCAAATATATACAAAATATTTTGAAAATAGCAGATCTACAAGCTCAGACATTGCTGCAAAGTTGTGAGCTTGTAGATCGTCTATTTTCAAATATATAGGGCTGAAGTGGTTAATGTATGTTTTGTAATAATAATCAAAATCTACGAAGTAACTAGAAACTTTTTTTTTTTTTTAAGTTTTCAAATAATTGTTTGTGGTAGAGATGCAGCAGACAGAGGAGATAGAGGGGTAACATAAGAATGACATGGACCAAGTTATTGTGTAACATCCTGCTTCCATGTTCTACATTTCTGGCAGTGCTGTAAAGATTCATCAGACAGCCATAAAACACTGCTTACCTTTCACAATAGAAAGACAACACTGACAAACATGGCACTGCTACTGTGTCAAGTGAGGGACAAAAAGGTGATGCTTGCATAAAACAGGTGAAATATATTGGCAACAGTGACACCTACTGACATGAATAGGCTACTGCCATCTACATGCAAAAGTTCAATCGCCTGTCTTCAATATTGTCAAGAGGTTTGTACAATAAAAATGCAGAGTAAATCAGTGCTTGCTCTTTGAGGTACTGCTGGGATTTGAACCCAGGATCTCCTGTTTACAAGACAGGCGCTTTCACCAGCTAAGCCAAGGTGCCTGCAAAAGCCTGATGTTACAGATAGAAAATGAGATGCTCTGATCAAGTAAGTGAATCGTTAAAGTTCTAAACGCTATTGTTAAATGAGTTTCGGTTTGTTTACAGTGGGAAGCGAGCCGCAACACATGTAAATCCCAACCACTAAATTTGATCGGGTAAAACGGGTCTTGATTCCTGATCTGAAGGCACGCACAGTTGTAGACAATGTGCATAGGTTCTCACCGCAGCTCCGGACAGATTCAAGCGCAGCTATAAATCTATTCTTGAGCGATTATAGTTTGCCTTACACTGCCATAACATTAAATGGCAATTCTTTGCTCCCAATGTGGGGCTCGAACCCACGACCCTGAGATTAAGAGTCTCATGCTCTACCGACTGAGCTAACCGGGCTTATTTCACATTTTACAGAGCTTCATTATTCCACTATAAGGAGATGTTACAGGTACCAGGATGTGGCACCTAGTAGCTGATATATGTTTACCTGGAAAACAGGTTAAAGTGGTTATGAAGAATAGAGACAGTGAAACGTGGTCTGTTTCCACCGAGTCTTCTCTCAGTTATGAGAAGAACCAGCAGCACATGCGCACTAGACCACCTAGACGACTATCTCAGAAGGCAAAACAGGTTAATACCATGGTCTTGCACTGCCACCTATTGACCAAAGTTATTATTGATTTTGGTGAAAACATATCATGTTTCCTTAGATTTTAGGATATGCTTATGGTCCGAAGCTTAAGCTCTGTAACAAGTGAAATAAGCCAGGTTAGCTCAGTCAGTAGAGCATGAGGCTCTTAATCTCAGGGTCGTGGGTTCGAGCCCTACATTGGGTGCAAATAATTGCAATTTAATGGTATGGTAGTGTTAGGCAACCTATGATACACCTCTATCATTTCAATCTGTAGATGAGGTACTAGTTTAGAACTTTAACGATTCATTTACTTGATCAGAGCATCTCATCTTCTATCTTGAATTTTTGTAAGCAAAAATTCAATCGCCTGTCTTAAATAATCACAAGAGGTTTATGAAATATAAATGTAGTGAGTAGAAAACCATAACAATGTAAATCAGTGCTTGTTCTTTGAGGTACTGCTGGGATTTGAACCCAGGATCTCCTGTTTACAAGACAGGCGCTTTCACCAGCTAAGCCACAGTACCTGCAAAAGCCTGATGTTACAGATAGAAAATAAGATGCTCTGATCAAGTAAATGAATCGTTAAAGTTCTAAACGCTATTGTTAAATGAGTTTCGGTTTGTTTCCACTGGGAAGCGAGGCGCAACACATGTATATCCCTCCCACTACATTTGATTGGGTAAAGCACGCCCTGCTTCCTGATCTGAAGGCACGCCCACTTGTAGCCAATGAGCATAGGTTCTCAATGCGGCTCCCGACAGATTCAAGTGCAGCTATGAATCTGTTCCTGAGAGATTATAGTTTGCCCAACACTCCCATACCATTAAATGGCAATTATTTGCGCCCAATGTGGGGCTCGAACCCACGACCCTGAGATTAAGAGTCTCATTCTCTACCGACTGAGCTAACCGGGCTCATTTCTCCTATTACAGAGCTTCATTTTTGGACTATAAGCACATGTTATACAGGTACCAGGATGTGGCACCTAGTAGCAGATATATGTTTACCTGGAAAACAGGTTAAAGTGGTTATGAAGAATAGAGGCAGTGAAACGTGGTCTGTTTCCACCGAGTCTTCTCTCAGTTATGAGAAGAACCAGCAGCACATGCGCACTAGACTACCTAGACGACTATCTCAGAAGGCAAAACAGGTTAATACCATGGTCTTGCACTGCCACCTATTGACCAAAGTTATTATTGATTTTGGTGAAAACATATCATGTATCCTTAGATTTCAGGATATGCTTATGGTCCAAAAATGAAGCTCTGTAAAAGGTGAAATAAGCCCGTTTACCTCAGTCGGTAGAGCATGAGACTCTTAATCTCAGGGTCGTGGGTTCGAGCCCCACATTGGGCGCAAATAATTGCCATTTAATGGTATGGGAGTGTTGGGCAACTATGATTCATTTCTATCTGTAGATGAGGTACTCTTCACCTACACAAAAAAAAATCATTCTGGAGTCTACAAAGTGCATAAAATGTGTGATGCACTGCCCTCTACAGCAGCGTTTCCCAACCTCGACACGGCGGACCTTATTGTGCCGTGTGACATGCCTTGGGGTTCCGATTAAAATTTAGAAGTTGCCCACCCACACTCACACACACACACACACAATAGATACGTGGGCTCAGGCTGCCGCTGCCTTGAGCTCATAGTCCGTTGCAGACACAGAGGCACAGCCAATCGACCCTCGCCCATAGGAATGCAAATGTGTGGCTTTGTCTTCATGGGGGCATCACATGTACTCCCCTGGCAGGTACTCAGGGATGAAGGTGGGCCGATACAGCGTTCAGCAGATCCGCCAAACAGGGGAATAAGAGGGGCTGTCAAAAGCCCATGTTATAACCTGCCGCATGTCCAACAATCAAACACATACAGGCCTACTAACGTTAAATCAACATACTGTACGTGTTAGTTTTCTTATAAAGTGCTTATAAATCACTCCAGTGTGTTTGTGTCAACGTAATCCGTGTAGTTTGTGGTGTTTAATTTCTCCACGGAGAGAATCTCTTGCAACTTCAAGCCGCAGTACCGTCGATATAATATAACCGGAAAACTCTCCCCAAAAAATAGCCCCGTAAATAGCTGATCTACAAGCTCACAATGCACCACGCTATTTTCAAATATCCTTAGTATAAAACAGGTTAAAATAGTCTCGATTTTGATGCTATATGAAACACTTTGTTTACCCCCCCCTTTCCCCCTCTTCACAACATCTTGACCAAATTAGCTGATGTAAAAGCTCACAACGTGTTTAATTGCAACTCATTGTGAGCTTGTAGATTGCTATTTCCTGTGAATGTTTGCTTTATATGACATGCCCAGAATAGGGTAGGGTTCATGTGGTTAGCACATTTTGCTGAAAAATGAAACACCCTAAACTAAAGGACCCCAATTTGTTTACGTTTTTTTTTTTTTTAATTACAGAGTTTGAGAATCACATGTAGATCAACGACTGAACAGGAACCTGAAGACCACCTGGATCTCAATAAGTTTTAAGCACTCTTTATTTATTTTATTGCAAGTTGGCCGGTACTGAGAATGTACCTCAGTACGATGGTTTGGTTGTAAAAGTATTAATGGGTTCACTGAAGCTGTGCAGTTAATTCTACTTCAGTATTAACTAATCAGAAGACTCACTGATCTAACATTTAGAAGTAATTACTTTAGAAAATAATAGGGACTGCCTATCATTCAGCTCGCACTGCATCTTCTATGAGAGCTGCAATGTAAACAAACAACCGTCCCCCTGAAACAACCGAAACTAAAGGACCCCTAGTTTTGTATGTATTCATTTTTTTAATTAGAGTGAAAATCTGCAGACAGAGATTTGGAGACTTCTCAGGGTGTTGAGATGATACTGCTTATTACTATTCTTTTTTTACATTTAGCTGATCAAAGTCCTCGTAAAAAATTCTCTGCACTGCACACAGAGTGGGGGAGTGTTTACTAATGAATGACATTGTTTCAGTTCTTTAAATGTTGAATTTCTTCAAATACCAAATTGATTAATTGATACTTGCTTTATTTAGTAAGACATGAGAACAACAGTACATGGAAGTACATATTCACAATACAAGGTCTACTAAACTGGAAGACTCATTAAGCACTGAGCTTGTTTAAGATGAGATCCCCATGCACACAAATCATGATGACATATAAGAGACAGACAGATATAGACACTACTATACAGAATGTCATACAATCAGCTTACAGGTTACTGGTATGAAGAGTGAAAAATATGTACAAGAGAAGAAAAAATCACACCCTGTGTGAAGTGGGCGGTGTCTTGCTAGCTAATCACAATACTGAATGGAGTCAACCAATTCAAAAAGATAAATACATTTATTAAAACACTCTTTATGATGGACGAAACCATAACTTGAAAAAAACAAAATTTATGTTTTTTTCAAGTTATGGCTTCTTATATAGGGCTATGCACATGTGTCATGTGACACTGGCCAATCACAGTCCTGAATAGACTGTGATTGGCCAATCACAGCGCAGGATAATTCTACAAATTTCCTGGGCCCAGATCACAGCGCAGGAAAATGTACATTTTTCCAAATCTCACTTATAGGGGCGGTTTCACCGCCCAAAAAATGGGGAGGGGGGTGGGGTTGGAGGGCGGGGGGGGGGTAGGTTAAGACATTTTCGAAACACATGAGATGCACCAAACAGAATCAGTATATCAATCATGGTGTCTCTAGTTAGTTCTTAATTTGCCATATTGATCATTTGATCTCAATGTAGAGGTTGGGGACCTCCATGGGTCCTCCCCAGCTAAATGATTGATAGTTAATCTATCTTCATCATTCCAACACGTTCAACTAAATACAGCAAGATAACTATTTTGAATTTGATCTGAATTTCACTGTGATCTCCTACAGTATAGGCCTATAGACAGTAAAGTATATGGTCCGACAATATTGGACTGAATCATTCCTACATAATATATAATAACTAATAATAATAAATAATAAATATTCTTAGATTTGGGTTCCAGAGATAAACATCTTGTCAGTTATGTGGTCTAATGCAAATATAATGTGGGGTCCTTGAAATTAGAGAGAATCATATGTAGATCAACGACAACCAAGTCTAGATACTAGATACTAGAATGTGTAAATTGGGGGATACTTAAAGACAATGACACACCTGAAGTGTGTGGAGATTATAGTGCTGTGCCAAGTGGGCCGACCAGACACATTTAAAATGCAAATAAGACAACAATAAGGTATAGTAGTGTGTGTGTGTGTGTGTGTGTGTGTGTGTGTGTGTGTGTGTGTGTGTGTGTGTGTGTGTGTGTGTGTGTGTGTGTGTAAGACACACATGTGTCTTAGCTCCGCCCCCTTAGCAGCCTCATCTGAGACAATAAAAGCTTGACCTTCAGTTCAGATCAAACACACAACTCACAGTGAGGGAGGACAGACTGTCTTTCCACAGCTACAGGAGGCTCTGTCTTCACTTACACACCTCCTCCACCAG
Source organism: Gymnoscopelus braueri (assembly GCF_963280865.1). Classification (NCBI taxonomy): domain Eukaryota; kingdom Metazoa; phylum Chordata; class Actinopteri; order Myctophiformes; family Myctophidae; genus Gymnoscopelus; species Gymnoscopelus braueri. Next base: position 129,832 of record NW_027660968.1, on the reverse strand, counting down.
GGGGCGAAAGGCACTAGGAAGACAACAATGCCTGGATCGTTCAGTGCGCATGTGTGAAACACGTAAGTGCGTGTTGTGATCTTGGTGAAAAACGTGTCACAAAGGAGGTAAAAACGTGTCAGATGGAGTCTGTACGGCTGAAGATAAATGAACACATGACGTCGGTGGGAGAGGAGATATTGTGTGTGTTGGACAAACAGCAGCGTGGTGCTGATGTTTGTTGTGCGAAGCTTGTCAGAGTGTGTGTGTTGGAGCGCCTCAGTGCGGCTGCAGAGTTCATGTTCAACCTCTTCCAGAGAGAGATAGAGACTCTAGAAACTCTGCTGGAGAAACAAAACAAACTGATGGACATCGATCTACACACTGCAGGTATGTCTGTTACACACACAACATCAAACTACACACTGCAGGTATGTCTGTTACACACACAACATCAAACTACACACTGCAGGTATGTCTGTTACACACACAACATCAAACTACACACTGCAGGTATGTCTGTTACACACAACATCAAACTACACACTGCAGGTATGTCTGTTACACTGTACAAACACAACATCAAACTATACACTGCAGGTATGTCTGTTACACACACAACATCAAACTACACACTGCAGGTATGTCTGTTACACACACAACATAAAACTACACACTGCAGGTATGTCTGTTACACACACAACATCAAACTACACACTGCAGGTATGACACAGCGTTTACATGGTGAGGTGTTGTTAGGTTGTAGATCTGTTTTTGGGGATCATTGCTTGTAGATCAATAGACCAGCCATAGGCTCCGTTTTGATGACTGAGTTTAACTTCCCCGTCCACACACCTATTCCCACACACCTACTTGTAAAGTAATATCTTTAGTCTCTATATATAGTCTAGTGACTAGTCCTTATTTATGTCACATCAAAGTCCTTATTATTAATTTCGTGCTGTATTCCTTCATTCCAGACCAGTGTGTGGAGTCCAGTCTGCAGGTGAAGATCGGTTCTCCAGACAGGACTGTTTCTATTAAACAGGAACCTGAAGACCACCTTGAACAGAAACCCAAAGACCACCTGGATCTCAGTAAGTTTTAAGTACTCTTTATTTATTTTATTGGTGAAAGTGGGCCGGTACTGAGGGTGTACCTCAGTGTACCCTCACTGAGTTACACTGAGGGTGTTCAGTATTAACTAATCACAAGACTCACTGATCTAACATTTACAAGTAATTACTTTCAAAAATAGGGACTGCCCCTCATTCAGCTCGCCTCGCATCTTCTATGAGAGCTGCAATGTAAACACACAACGGCCACATTATTTTCAGCACAGAGCGCAGCAGAGTTTATTTACAGCTGAAGTTATTCCAACTACTAAAGACATAAAACAGGAAACAAAGGAAAATGAAGCAATTCAAATGTAGTTTTTTTAGCCAGTGTGCAGACTTTATTTGTAGTTTTTCCTGCACCTGGACACTGAAGTGGATGTATGTGCACCAGCTTTTCATAAAGCAGAGGGAACACTGCATGATATCATGTTCTATAGAGTCTCATTGTATCTTTTTTCCTAGACTTCCTGCTCGCCCATGTGTGTAAAGAGGAGGTTTCCCCTGAAGAGGAGTGGAGCTCCAGTCTGGTCCAGGAAGAATCAAAATCTCCAAAATATGAGAGTAGCCCCAGTCTGGTCCAGGAGGAACCACAACTTCCACGGATTAAAGAGGAACAGGAGGAGCTACTCCAAAGACCAGAAGAGGCTGATGGGTCAATGTTGACATTACTAGCAGTGAAAAGTGAAGATGATGATGAAAACACAGAGACAGAGCCTTTAGCTAGCACCTCAACTGAACACGTGAAAACACAAGCTGATGTAGAGCACTGTGGAAAATCACAACCAACTAGTGACCAGCTCCTCTCTTCACACTGTTCTGAATCAGACACTGAAGACAGTGATGAGTGGGAGGAGACTAGGGGAGATCAGTCAGCTTTAAACACACTGAAATCACACAAGACACAAACAGAGTGTGGCAAAATGTTAAATCAAAAGGTACATCTGATTCACACAGGGGAAAAGCCCTTTGCCTATACAGTTTGTGGTAAAGGCTGTGTTAGCAAAAGTAAACTAAAAACACACATGAGGACTCATACAGGCGAAAAGCCCTTCTCTTGTACAGTTTGTGGTAAAGGCTGTTCTCGAAAGGGTGATCTAAAAATATACATGAGGACTCATACAGGCGAAAAGCTCTTTTCTTGTTCAGTATGTGGTAAAGGCTGTGTTAACACATGGGCTCTAAAAAGACACACGAGGACTCATACAGGCGAAAAGCCCTTTTCTTGTAAAGTTTGTGGTAAAGGCTGTTCTCAAAAGGGTGATCTAAAAATACACATGATGACTCATACAGGCGAAAAGCCCTTTTCTTGTAAAGTTTGTGGTAAAGGCTGTTCTCGAAAGGGTGATCTAAATAGACACATGAGGACTCATACAGGCGAAAAGCCCTTTTCTTGTTCAGTATGTGGTAAAGGCTGTTCTCGAAAGGGTGGTCTAAATAGACACATGAGGACTCATACAGGCGAAAAGCCCTTTTCTTGTTCAGTATGTGGTAAAGGCTGTTCTCAAAAGTTTGATCTAAAAAGACACATGAGGACTCATACAGGGGTCTCTAGCCTTTAGTTTAAGCTAGTCACACAGACACATATATGATCATTCAGTCTTATCCAGGATGACAAAGAGAATGGCCCCGATTCATAAAGGGATTTACGACCATATTTTGTACCTACCGGCATTTAGGACAAATCCTACACCTGCAGTCGGATTCATAAAAGTTTTTTGGTCTGTGTTTTGTGCGTCAGGTGCGCACGTTCTCAGGTCAGCCCTGAGGCTGTCTTACCAGGGCTGAAATGTGCGTATGTCTTTAGAATGCTTTATTCTTCATGCCAAAATCAATTACAACAGTGGCAAACCTCAAATAAAATATATATATGCCCAACATTTGTCAAGACATATATATAAAAAATAAATAAATAAATGTCAAACTATATATTGCTTGTAGCCTACAGTATGCATCATATAGACATGATGTAGATTCCACCGCTTCTTATTTATTTTCTAGGCTATCAGTTGCATTTAGAGTTGAATTATTAGGTCCCCGTCCCTCAGTGTGTTTGCCAGCGGGCCATCTCAGCCAAAGTGTCATGTAATAATGAAAATAGGCTATGATGCCTTAATGAAACTGCGGAGGGACTGACGCACCTCTGTCCGTGCTGCAGTATTAATTTGTAGGCTAATAGTCTACTGTAGGCTACTCTACTGTATTTTGATCACATGAACACCACACACAACAGATCTAATATTCCCCATTCCGACGTAGGACAGTGATATATTAATCAAAAATGCACTAATTTAATCAATAAGTAATCAATAAGCTCTGGTCCATAATCGGATAGCAGCGTTCCACTTGTATGCTGGATTTCATCATCTTTTTACCTTGGTAAAAGTCCGCAATGTTCATTAGAAAAGGCTTATATATATCCTTTCCACGTTTTATTAGCCTTTTATTTGGTAATGGGGTTAAACCTTGTAAAGTTATTTATTCTCATTACACATGAGAGCATTTATTACGTGATCCGCTTCCAGACAGAACAGTAAGCTGTCAAGGCGATGCGAAGCCACATCTGTTATCTTTAGACGAGGCGGAGTTGAACTTCAAACTTTCATCAGCGTTGCCAGATGTTGTGAGAGAAATAAGCAACCAGGTCTAGGAAAACAAGCCCAAAAGAAGCAACTGGCACTTAGGCCATTATAAGCACTTTAATTAAAACGTTGTGAGCTTGTAGATCTGCTATATTTAAAAGAAATCTTGTAATAAAATGTGCAATATTTGGAAGATTTTTTAAACATTCTAACAACACAAATCTGCCTCCAGCTGGCACAAAACATTTCAGATGGGGCTTATAGGGATAAATTAGCCTACATATTAACTTGGGGGTCCATGTCATAAATATATTTGAGAACCACCGGTTAAAACAATTGAACAATTGTGAAGCAAGCCCAAATAACCAACTACACTTTAGAAACAAGCCCAAAAAACCGCGGTCCCCACAGCTACCAATATTTACAAGCAACTTTACAGAAAAATAAGCCCAAATTCGCTTATAATAAGCGGACATGGCAACGCTGTTTAGCACGGTTCAGCACGGTGACGTTAAAGTTGGATGCTGTTGGACGCAGCCTTCCAGAGTAATCATCACACCTGGTCATACGCACTGGTTGTACGCACGTCTCTGTGATATACGAACCCCTTTGGGAATTGCACGTCCGTTTGTGACTACCAAAATACGACCGGCCTTTACGAACTTTATTTACCCCATATTTACGACCCTCGTTATGAATCGGGGCCATTGATACTAAAGCAGAGGCATTACATAATCTGCCAATAAATAAAATAAACATTAATAGTTTCTTGTGATGGATTTTTATTTTATGTCTTATTTTCTATTCAACATGATGGAATTACATTTTTATATTTATAGCTTTATTCCCTCCAGCTCATTTACTTATTCAGTTACTGGTAGTACTATATGAGCATCACTGTGTCTGTCCACATTTGCCAGGATTTAACAAGTCATATTCATTTATATCCATGCAATAATTATTATATTCATTGGTATGCAGTAAATAATGGTGCAGTAAAGTGCTGACAAACTGCTGAGTTTGTGTAGTCACTCTGTGTTGACATGTGTGTCGTCTAGATTGTTTCAATATAATAGTACATAATATGGTAGATGCCAGGGAGACAATGTACATTGTCACCTAGTTTGATTACGTGTTTAAATTCTACAGAGTTTTGTGTATTTATAGAGGTCTTTTTATAGACTCACTTCCATGTTCTACATTTCTGGCAGTGCTGTAAAGATTCATCAGACAGCCATAAAACACTGCTTACCTTTCACAATAGAAAGAAAACACTGACAAACATGGTTAGCTAGTTAGCTGAACTGCTGTGTCCAGTGAGGGACAAAAAGGTGATGCTTGCTTAAAACAGGTGAAAAGAAACAGTGACACCTACTGACATAAATAGGCTACTGCCTTACATCTAAAAGCAAAAATTCAATCGCCTGTCTTCAATATTGTCAAGAGGTTTATACAATAAAAATGCAGAGAGTAGGAAACAATAACAATGTAAATCAGTGCTTGCTCTTTGAGGTACTGCTGGGATTTGAACACAGGATCTCCTGTTTACGAAACAGGCGCTTTCACCAGCTAAGCCACAGTACCTGCAAAAGCCTGATGTTAAAGATAGAAAATAAGATGCTCTGATCAAGTAAATGAATCGTTAAAGTTCTAAATGCTATTGTTAAATGAGTTTCGGTTTGTTTCCAGTGGGAAGCGAGCCGCAACACATGTAAATCCCTCCCACTACATTTGATTGGGTAAAGCACGGCCTGCTTCCTGATATGAAGGCACGCCCACTTGTAGCCAATGTGCAAAGGTTCTCAACGTGGCTCCCAACAGATTCAAGCGCAGCTATGAATCTGTTCCTGAGAGATTATAGTTTGCCCAACACTCCCATACCATTAAATAGCAATTATTTGCGCCCAATGTGGGGCGCGAACCCACGACCCTGAGATTAAGAGTCTCATGCTCTACCGACTGAGCTAACCAGGCTCATTTCACCTTTTAGAGAGCTTCATTGTTGGACTATCAGCACATGTTACAGGTACCAGGATGTGGCACCTAGTAGCAGGTATATGTTTACCTGGAAAACAGGTTAAAGTGGTTATGAAGAATAGAGGCAGTGAAACGTGGTCTGTTTCCACCGAGTCTTCACTCAGTTATGAGAAGAACCAGCAGCACATGCGCACTAGACTACCTAGACGACTATCTCAGAGGCTAAACAGGTTAATACCATGGTCTTGCACTGCCACCTATTGAACAAAGTTATTATTGATTTTGGTGAAAACATATCATGTATCCTTACATTTTAGGATATGCTTATGGTCCAAAAATTAAGCTCTGTAAAAGGTGAAATAAGCCCGGTTAGCTCAGTCGGTAGAGCATGAGACTCTTAATCTCAGGGTCGTGGGTTCGAGCCCCACATTGGGTGCAAATAATTGCCATTTAATCGTATGGGAGTGTTGGGCAACCTATGATTCATTTCAATCTGTAGATGAGGTACTCTTCACCTACACAAAAAAACTCATTCTGGAGTCTACAAAGTGCAGAAAATGTGTGATGCACTGCCCTCTACAGCAGCGCTACCAACCTCGACACGGCGGACCTTATTGTGCCGTGTGACATGCATTGGGGTTCCGATTAAAATTTAGAATGAAAAAAGAACAACCCCCCCCCCACCCACACTCACACACACACACACAATAGATACGTGGGCTCAGGCTGCCGCTGCCTTGAGCTCATAGTCCGTCGCAGACACAGAGGCACAGCCAATCGACCCTCGCCCATAGGAATGCAAGTGGCTTTGTCTTCATGGGGCCATCACATGTACTCCCCTGGCAGGTACTCAGGGATCTTGAAAGTGGGTCGGAACGGGCCGATACGGCGTTCAGCAGATCCGCCAAACAGGGGAATAAGAGGGGCTGTCAAAAGCCCATGTTATAACCTGCTGCATGTCCAACAATAAAACACATACAGGTCTACTAACGTTAAATCAACATACTGTACGTGTTAGTTTTCTTATAAAGTGCTTATAAATCACTCCAGTGTGTTTGTGTCAACGTAATCTGTGTAGTTTGTGGTGTTTAATTACTCCACGGAGAGAATCTCTTGCAACTTCAAGCCGCAGTACCGTCGATATAATATAACCGGAAAACTCTCCCCAAAAAATAGCCCCGTAAATAGCTTATCTACAAGCTCACAATGCACCACGCTATTTTCAAATATCCTAAGTATAAAACAGGCTTAAAATAGTCTTGATTTTGATGCTATATGAAACACTCCCCCCCCCTTTCCCCCTCTTCACAACATCTTGACCAAATTAGCTGATGTAAAAGCTCACAACCTGTTTAATTGCAACGCATTGTGAGCTTGTAGATTGCTATTTCCTGTGAATGTTTGCTTTTTATGACATGCCCAGAATAGGGTTGCTAGGGTTCATGTGGTTAGCACATTTTGCTGGGGTCCCCCTGAAACACCCTAAACTAAAGGACCCAATTTTTTTATGTTTTTTTTTTTGTGAGAATCACATGTAGATCAACGACTGAACAGGAACCTGAAGACCACCTGGATCTCAATAAGTTTTAAGCACTCTTTATTTATTGTATTGCAAGTTGGCCGGTACTGAGGGTGTACCTCAGTACGATGGTTTGGTTGTAAAAGTATTAATGGGTTCACTGAAGCTGTGCAGTTAATTCTACTTCAGCATTAACTAATCAGAAGACTCACTGATCTAACATTTAGAAGTAATTACTTTAGAAAATAATAGGGACTGCCTATCATTCAGCTCGCACCGCATCTTCTATGAGAGCTGCAATGTAAACAAACAACCGTCCCCCTGAAACAACCAAAACTAAAGGACCCCTAGTTTTGTATGTATTTATTTTTTTAATTAGAGTGAAAATCTGCAGACAGAGATTTGGAGACTCCTTAGGGTGTTGAGATGATACTGCCCATTACTAATTTTTTTTTACATTTAGCTGATCAAAGTCCTCGTAAAAAATAATCTGCACTGCACACAGAGTGGGGGAGTGTTTACTAATGAATGACATTGTGTCAGTTCTTTAAATGTTGAATTTCTTCAAATACCAAATTGATTGATTGATGTACTTTATTTAGTAAGACATGAGAACAACAGTACATGGAAGTACAAATTCACAATACAAGGTCTACTAAACTGGAAGACTCATAAAGCACTGAGCTTGTTTAAGATGAGATCCCCACGCATGCACACAAATCATGATGACATATAAGAGACAGACAGATATACACACTACTATACAGAACGTCATACAATCAGCTTACAGGTTACTGGTATGAAGAGTGAAACATATGCACAAGAGAAGAAAAAAATGGGGAGGGGGGGGTTGGAGGGGGGGGGGTAGGTTAAGACATTTTCGAAACACATGAGATGCACCAAACAGAATCAGTATATCAATCATGGTGTCTAGTTAGTTCTTAATTTGCCATATTGATCATTGGATCTCAATGTTGGGGTTGGGGACCTCCAGGGGTCCTCCCCAGCTAAATGATTGATAGTTAATCTATCTTCATCATTCCAACACGTTCAACTAAATACAGCAAGATAACTATTTTGAATTTGATCTGAATTTCACTGTGATCTCCGTACCTACAGTACAGGCCTATAGACAGTAAAGTATATGGTCCGACAATATTGGACTGAATCATTCCTACATAATATATAATAACTAATAATAAAAAATTATAAATATTCTTAGATTTGGGTTCCAGAGAGAAACATCTTGTCAAATGGAGTTATGTAGTCTAATGCAAATATAATGTGGGGTCCTTGAAATTAGAGAGAATCATATGTAGATCAACGACAACCAAGTCTAGATACTAGATACTAGAATGTGTAAATTGGGCGATACTTGGAGACAATGACACACCTGAAGTGTGTGTAGATTATAGTGCTGTGTCAAGTGGGCCGACCAGACACATTTAAAATGCAAATAAGACAACAATAAGGTATAGTAGTGTGTGTGTGTGTGTGTGTGTGTGTGTGTGTGTGTGTGTGTGTGTGTGTGTGTGTGTGTGTGTGTGTGTGTGTGTGTGTGTGTGCGTGTGCGTGTGTGTGTGTGTGCGTGTGTGTGTGTGTGGGTGGGTGTGTGTGTGTGTGTCTTAGCTCCGCCCCCTTAGCAGCCTCATCTGAGACAATAAAAGCTTGACCTTCAGTTCAGATCAAACACACAACTCACAGTGAGGGAGGACAGACTGTCTTTCCACAGCTACAGGAGGCTCTGTCTTCACTTACACACCTCCTCCACCAGGGGGCGAAAGGCACTAAGAAGGCAACAGTGCCTGGATCCTTCAGTGCGCATGTGTGAAACACGTAGTAAGTGCGTGTTGTGATCTTGGTGAAAATCGTGTCACAAAGGAGGTAAAAACGTGTCAGATGGAGTCTGTACGGCTGAAGATAAATGAACACATGACGTCGGTGGGGGAGGAGATATTGTGTGTTTTGGACAAACAGCAGCGTGGTGCTGATGTTTGTTGTGTGAAACTTGTCAGAGTGTGTGTGTTGGAGCGCCTCAGTGCGGCTGCAGAGTTCATGTTCAACCTCTTCCAGAGAGAGATAGAGACTCTAGAAACTCTGCTGGAGAAAGAAAACAAACTGATGGACATCGATCTACACACTGCAGGTATGTCTGTTACACACACAACATCAAACTACACACTGCAGGTATGTCTGTTACACACACAACATCAAACTACACACTGCAGGTATGTCTGTTACACACACAACATCAAACTACACACTGCAGTTATGTCTGTTACACACACAACATCAAACTACACACTGCAGGTATGTCTGTTACACACACAACATCAAACTACACACTGCAGGTATGTCTGTTACACACACAACATCAAACTACACACTGCAGGTATGTCTGTTTCACACACAACATCAAACTACACACTGCAGGTATGACACAGCATTTACATGGTGAGGTGTTGTTAGGTTCAGTGATGTGTTCTACCGTGGTACGCTGTATACGTAGTATGGCCTGCAGATTTTTTTCGTCGCCACCGTATACGTTCAAAAACAGTTCGAAACGGCGTATCTGATACGTTGATACGCATCTGATACGCTGCACCCAGGAGTGGCAGGCTGGGGGCCGCAGCAATACAAACAGCAAGAATGTCGTCTGACTAGTCTAACTCTGAGATGAAGCCTTATCATGTGCGTGGCTATTGTTCTTGAGGTGATAATTAATGGCTACTGGCGAAGGAATTCACACATTTCAACGACCTGCCATTCACTTCATTGAACGTAGGTCACTGAATTGAGTACTTCATTAGTATTCAAATTGCGCGTCATAGCACAGCAAAATCTTGAATCTTCAATACAGTTTGTGTCTTCAATGCCAAGTTAATACTATTCTGTAATAGACACATGAATGCTCGCTGTTAACACTGCTATTATATCTGATAAGCCTAACCAGAATTTGTTTATAACAATCCTTGCACTTCTATGGTAATACAAATAAAAAATAAATAAATGCATCCAAGGCTAAAAGCAGCTCCGAAGTGGTTGAGTTACAGGGTGATGCATATTGTAAGTGTAGCCTACTCAGTGTGTTACTGTGAAACTGGGCCTGAGTGGGCCTGGTCAACTTTGTGCGGAGGAAAAACGCGCACGGAGCAGAAATGCGCACGGAGCATATTTTTTTTATTACATTAATCAATTATACGCGCGTGCGTGCGGTGCGTGTGGGAGGAACTAGGGGGGGAATTGTTCTAATATACCCTCCAAAAAAATCTAGAACACACCACTGGTTAGGTTGTACATCTGTTTTTGGGGATCATTGCTTGTAGATCAATAGACCAGCCATTAGGCTCCGTTTTGATGACTGAGTTTAACTTCCCCGTCCACACACCTATTCCCACACACCTACTTTTAAAGTTTAATGTTATACATATCTTTAGTCTCTATATATAGTCTAGTGACTTGTCCTTATTTATGTCACATCAAAGTCCTTATTATTAATTTCGTACTGTATTCCTTCATTCCAGACCAGTGTGTGGAGTCCAGTCTGCAGGTGAGGATCGGTTCTCCAGACAGGACTGTTTCTATTAAACAGGAACCTGAAGACCACCTTGAACAGAAACCCAAAGACCACCTGGATCTCAGTAAGTTTTAAGCACTCTTTATTTATTGTATTGGTGAAAGTGGGCCGGTACTGAGGGTGTACCTCAGTGGGTGTACCCTCACTGAGTTACACTGAGGGTGTTCAGTATTAACTAATAACAAGACTCACTGATCTAACATTTACAAGTAATTACTTTAAAAAATAGGGACCGCCCCTCATTCAGCTCGCCTCACATCTTCTATGAGAGTAAACACACAACGGCCACATTATTTTCAGCACAGACAGTGGCGTAACGCAGAATCGCGGGGCCTCCCCGTGGGAGTTTCACGTGAGGCCCACGTCCGCGCGCGTGCAAAAAAAATCGGGTCTAATTCGGGTCTAATTCGGTTCTATTTGACCAATATAAATCAACTTTTTTCTTTTTTTTGCTGTAAAAATATTTTTATCAGCGCAGGCGGGGCCCCCCCTGCTGGTGGCCCCCCCGCATCGCTTGCTACCCCTCCGTTACGCCACTGAGCACAGAGCGCAGCAGAGTTTATTTACAGCTGAAGTTATTCCAACTACTAAAGACATAAAACAGGAAACAAAGGAAAATGAAGCAATTGTTGAACTGGACACTGAAGTGGATGTATGTGCACCAGCTTTTCATAAGGCAGAGGGAACACTGCATGATATCATGTTCTATAGAGTCTCATTGTATCTTTTTCCCTAGACTTCCTGCTCGCCCATGTGTGTAAAGAGGAGGTTTTCCCTGAAGAGGAGTGGAGCTCCAGTCTAGTCCAGGAAGAATCAAAACCTCCAAAATATGAGAGGAGCCCCAGTCTGGTCCAGGAGGAACCACAACTTCCACGGATTAAAGAGGAACAGGAGGAGCTACTCCAAAGACCAGAAGAGGCTGATGGGTCAATGTTGACATTACTAGCAGTGAAAAGTGAAGATGATGATGAAAACACAGAGACAGAGCCTTTAGCCAGCACCTCAACTGAACACGTGAAAACACAAGCTGATGTAGAGCACTGTGGAAAATCACAACCAACTAGTGACCAGCTCCTCTCTTCACACTGTTCTGAATCAGACACTGAAGACAGTGATGAGTGGGAGGAGACTAGGGGAGATCAGTCAGCTTTAAACACACTGAAATCACACAAGACACAAACAGAGTGTGGCAAAATGTTTAATCAAAAGGTACATCTGATTCACACAGGGGAAAAGCCCCTTGCATGTACAGTTTGTGGTAAAGACTTTGTTAGCAAAAGTAAACTAAAAACACACATGAGGACTCATACAGGCGAAAAGCCCTTCTCTTGTACAGTTTGTGGTAAAGGCTGTTCTCATAAGGGTGATCTAAAAATACACATGATGACTCATACGGGCGAAAAGCCTTTTTCTTGTTCAGTATGTGGTAAAGGCTGTGTTAACACATCGGTCCTAAAAACACACATGAGGACTCATACAGGCGAAAAGCCCTTTTCTTGTACAGTTTGTGGTAAAGGCTGTTCTCGAAAGGGTGATCTAAAAAGACACACAATGACTCATACAGGCGAAAAGCCCTTTTCTTGTTCAGTATGTGGTAAAGGCTTTGTTACCACAAGTCATCGAAAAAGACACATGGGGACTCATACAGGGGCCTCTAGCCTTTAGTTAAAGCTAGTCACACAGACACATATATGATCATTCAGTCTTATCCAGGATGACAAAGAGAATGATACTAAAGCAGAGGCATTACATAATCTGCCAATAAATAAAATAAACAATAGTTTCTTGTGATGGATTTTTATTTCTCTTTCTCTTATTTTCTATTCAACATGATGGAATTACATTTTTCTTTTTACATGTATTTATCTTTATAGCTTTATTCCCTCCAGCTCATTTACTTATTCAGTTACTGGTAGTACTATATGAGCATCACTGTGTCTGTCCACATTTGCCAGGATTTAACAAGTCATATTCATTCATATCCATGCAATGATTATTATATTCATTGGTATGCAGTAAATAATTGTGCAGTAAAGTGCTGACAAACTGCTGAGTTTGTGTAGTCACTCTGTGTTGACATGTGTGTTGTTTAGATTGTTTCAATATAATAGTACATAATATGGTAGATGCCAGGGAGACAATGTACATTGTCACCTAGTTTGATTACGTGTTTATATTCTACAGAGTTTTGTGTCTTTATAGATGTGTTTTTATAGACTCGGATCCCCTTTTATCCCTTGGGATTTTGCTTTAATAATTAAAGTATTAAAGCACCCTGTGCCTAAATAAAATAGCATATATTGTGAACTGGAAACACGTCTCTGTTCCTCTTTTAAACCTGATGTTTGGCATTCTGAACTGTGGATTTTGTGATATTCTCTGGGTGAAACTCCCAGGGTGGCGTAGTCTAGTGTTCTGTTCAGGGCTTAGGTGCCCTGGTCACGTAATACTTTGTACAATCCAGTCGATTAAATGCCCCTAAAAACGTTTTCAAGTTTAATGGCCACAGGTAGGGAATGACCTCCTGTGTCTCCCATTGGTACATTTTGGCGTACTGAGTCTCTCACTGAACATGCTCCTTCTGCAAATATAGTGCATTTGTAATAAATGTGATGATAAATAGCAACAAGGAATCAGTTGTTGAAATAAAGCAGTGAAGTACACATAAGTAATAAGCAATTAGAATCAAAAATCTTTATTTGTCAAACATGGCACAAGCAGTGAAACTGTTACAACACAATACAATACCAGATAATAATGTAAAATACAAAATAACACTGTGCGAGATACATAAAGGTAGAGGCAGGCAGAACAGCAGTATTATATATATATAAAGTATAGGCTACATTATATCGGTGGGAAGGAATGATCATCAGTGAGTGATGATCAGACCATCAAGTGTGAGTGGTTACCATTTAAAGGGATAGTTCACCCCCAAAATGACTTTTCTTTCTATCTATTAGTCACCCCATGGAGACTTGCATTCATGGATATTTTTTTGTCGCATTCCTAAGCCAATACTTTAATGACCGGAGCGGTTCTGGTAGGAGACACAAAGAGTCTCCTTTGTGTCTCCTACCGGAACCGCTGCCTACCAGTCCGCTGGTCTTCAAATTATTAGCTTAGGAATGTGAAAAAAACCAAAACAAATATCCATGAATTCACGTCTCCATGGGGTGATTAATCCATAGAACGAAAGTATTTTTTTGGGGTGAACTATCCCTTTAAAATCAGTGGAGAGGATGGGATGAATAGTTGAATGGTCTCTATGTGATGTCTGCTAGAATCGCTGCATGGACAGCAAGATACAATCAAGTATACTTATTTACCTAATCAGGTCCAAATGCTGTGTAATGTTATAATTAACTGGGTTGGGTACACAACACACTTAAAGGAGAATTTTGGACTAAAGTTTTATTACCTTTTCTATGATGTTATGATATCTTAGGATGAATGGTACAGTAGAACATTTTCATAACTCCACCCCTGGTCCGCTACAGCTTAAAATGTGCACGGATAGGCCTTAGGTTAGATCACATATTTTAATAGCTTTTTTTTTTTTTTTTTGAGATCTGATGTTAATAGTGACAGAACTCTATGCAACCAAAAAAAAAAAAAAAAAAAAAAACCTAAGTCTCGCTAGATGAGATTGAAATCTCGAGATTTCAATCACGTCTAGCGAGACTTTTTTTTTTTTTTTGGACAGTGTTCTGTCACTATGAACGTCAGATCTCTCTCTCAAAAAAAAATAAAAAAAGCTATTAAAATATGTGATCTAACCTAAGGCCTATCCATAGGCTTAAACACATTTTAAGCTGTAGCGGACCAGGGGTGGAGTTATGAAAATGTTCTACTGTACCATTCATCCTAAGATATCATAACATCATAGAAAAGGTAATAAAACTTTAGTCCAAAATTCTCCTTTAACTGGAGTCATATCAGCCTTCATTTCCACATGAACATTTGGAATTGAAAGCTGTTGCGTCAGCGCCCAAAACTTCTGGCTTGAACATTAAGTAAGTAAGACAAAGTAAGTCATTACACATAGGCTAACTGAACTGAGCAAGAGCCACATACACACATATACACCGTAACCTGTCACAACGCACAATTAACTTGAGCCACAACACAACAGACCTCTAGCATTAACTTTAAAGGAAATTAAAAACTCATTCATATGGTCTAATGGAAGAGACCAAGGGACACATACAGTACAATGTAACCTGTCACAGCTGTCACAAACATGATTCATTGCCAACCAGTCATCAGACCCCAACATGACAGAGTAACAAGTAAATAGAGTAACAGATTGAATCATATTACAGCATACATACAACACAAGCAGCAGCAAAACTAACATGTTCCTGCTAGTTAGTGATGTGTCGTTCATGATCGATTCGTTGAAAAGAACTAGTTAATTTCCCGCGAACGTGAACAAGCTCGTTCACTTTCTGAAACTGTTACGTTCACGAGCGACGTTTTACACACATTATAAAACATACATTAACCACTTTAGCCCTATTTTATACCTAGGCTATTTGAAAATAGCAGATGTACTTGTAGATCGGCTATTTTCAATTATGTTAGTACTTTTACTTTTGGTAGTTTAAGTATATTTTGATGCCAATACTTCTGTACTTTTACTCAAGTCAATTTTGAACACTAGAAAATAGCGCTACTGAACGAGAACGTGAATGAATCATTTGAACGAATCAATGCCGTGAACGTGAACGAAATGGTTCGCTCACTGAAATTAACTTTTTTTCCCAACACTAGTTCCTACCTTGAGCCGTCTTCTACTTGACTTCATCAGTTGTGTAGGACGTGACGGCTTGCAGGGTCAAACTTTGGAACCCATGGATAGAGAGATAGAGCCCCCCTCTCTAGGTGGTCCTCAGACAAGCCCTTCAGACCTGGAGCTGCGTCTCCATGTCTTCTCCATCCTCCATACATCTGGCCAGCTGGCCGATACTCTCCAACCCTACATTTTATGGTGCAAAACCACATAGGAAACAAGTGTTTCGTTATGCTTTTATCACAAATGAAATACGTCCACATAGGTGGGTGTGGGACGCCCACATGATTGATGCCTGTGTGTTGGCTCCTGTATATAGCACGAGTTTACGATATATAATTATATAATTGCCATTTAATGGTATGGGAGTGTTGGGCAACTATGATTCATTTCTAACTGTAGATGAGGTACTCTTCACCTACACAAAAACTAATTCTGGAGTCTACAAAGTGCAGAAACTGTGTGATGCACTGCCCTCTACAGCAGCGTTTCCCAACCTCGACACGGCGGACCTTATTGTGCCGTGTGACATGCCTTGGGGTTCCGATTAAAATTTAGAATGAAAAAAGAACAACCCCCCCCCACACAAACACACAATAGATACGGGGGCTCAGGCTGCCGCTGGCTTGAGCTCATAGTCCGTCACAGGCACAGCCAATCGACCGTCGCCCATAGGAATGCAAATGTGTGGCTTTGTCTTCATGGGGGCATCACATGTACTCCCCTGGCAGGTACTCAGGGATGAAAGTGGGTCGGAAGGGGCCGATACGGCGTTCAGCAGATCCGCCAAACAGGGGAAGAAGAGGGGCTGTCAAAAGCCCACGTTATAACCTGCCGCATGTCCAACAATAAAACACATACAGGCCTACTAACGTTAAATCAACATACGTGTTAGTTTTCTTATAAAGTGCTTATAAATCACTCCAGTGTGTTTGTGTCAACGTAATCTGTGTAGTTTGTGGTGTTTAATTACTCCACGGAGAGAATCTCTTGCAACTTCAAGCCGCAGTACCGTCGATATAATATAACCGGAAAACTCTCCCCAAAAAATAGCCCTGTAAATAGCTGATCTACAAGCTCACAATGCACCACGCTATTTTCAAATATCCTAAGTATAAAACAGGTTAAAATAGTCTCGATTTTGATGCTATATGAAACACTCCCACCCCCCCCTTTCCCCCTCTTCACAGCATCTTGACCAAATTAGCTGATGTAAAAGCTCACAACGTGTTTAATTGCAACGCATTGTGAGCTTGTAGATTGCTATTTCCTGTGAATGTTTGCTTTTTATGACATGCCCAGAATAGGGTTGCTAGGGTTCATGTGGTTAGCACATTTTGCTGGGGTCCCCCTGAAACACCCTAAACTAAAGGACCCAATTTTGTGAGAATCACATGTAGATCAACGACTGAACAGGAACCTGAAGACCACCTGGATCTCAATACGTTTTAAGCACTCTTTATTTATTTTATTGCAAGTTGGCCGGTACTGAGGGTGTACCTCAGTACGAAGATTTGGTTGTAAAAGTATTAATGGGTTCACTGAAGCTGTGCAGTTAATTCTACTTCAGTATTAACTAATCAGAAGACTCACTAATCTAACATTTAGAAGTAATTACTTTAGAAAATAATAGGGACTGCCTATATCATTCAGCTCGCACCGCATCTTCTATGAGAGCTGCAATGTAAACAAACAACCGTCCCCCTGAAACAACCGAAACTAAAGGACCCCTAGTTTTGTATGTATTTATTTTTTTAATGAGAGTGAAAATCTGCAGACAGAGATTTGGAGACGCCTTAGGGTGTTGAGATGATACTGCCTATTACTACTATTTTTTTACATTTAGCTGATCAAAGTCCTCCTAAAAAAAATCTCTGCACCGCACACAGAGTGGGGGAGTGTTTACTAATGATTGACATTGTTTCAGTTCTTTAAATGTTGAATTTCTTCAAATACCAAATTGATTGATTGATGTACTTTATTTAGTAAGACATGAGAACAACAGTACATGGAAGTACAAATTCACAATACAAGGTCTACTAAACTGGAAGACTCATTAAGCACTGAGCTTGTTTAAGATGAGATCCCCATGCACACAAATCATGATGATATATAAGAGACAGACAGATATACACACTACTATACAGAATGTCATACAATCAGCTTACAGGTTACTGGTATGAAGAGTGAAAAATATGTACAAGAGAAGGAAAAAATGGGGAGGGGGGGGTAGGTTAAGACTTTGACAGGGGCCATTTTCGAAACACATGAGATGCACCAAACAGAATCAGTATATCAATCATGGTGTCTCTAGTTAGTTCTTAATTTGCCATATTGATCATTTGATCTCAATGTAGGGGTTGGGGACCTCCAGGGGTCCTCCCCAGCTAAATGATTGATAGTTAATCTATCTTCATCATTCCAACACGTTCAACTAAATACAGCAAGATAACTATTTTGAATTTGATCTGAATTTCACTGTGATCTCCGTACCTACAGTATAGGCCTATAGACAGTAAAGTATATGGTCCGACAATATTGGACTGAATCATTCCTACATAATATATAATAACTAATAATAATAAATAATAAATATTCTTAGATTTGGGTTCCAGAGATAAACATCTTGTCAAATGGAGTTATGTGGTCTAATGCAAATATAATGTGGGGTCCTTGAAATTAGAGAGAATCATATGTAGATCAACGACAACCAAGTATAGATACTAGATACTAGAATGTGTAAATTGGGGGATACTTGGAGACAATGACACACCTGAAGTGTGTGTAGATTATAGTGCAGTGCCAAGTGGGCCGACCAGACACATTTAAAATGCAAATAAGACAACAATAAGGTATAGTAGTGTGTGTGTGTGTGTGTGTGTGTGTGTGTGTGTGTGTGTGTGTGTGTGTGTGTGTGTGTGTGTGTGTGTGTGTGTGTGTGTGTGTGTGCGCGCGCGCGTGCGTGTGTGTGTCTTACCTCCGCCCCCTTAGCAGCCTCATCTGAGGCAATAAAAGCTTGACCTTCAGTTCAGATCAAACACACAACTCACAGTGAGGGAGGACATACTGTCTTTCCACAGCTACAGGATGCTCTGTCTTCACTTACACACCTCGTGAAAGGCATAGATATATATAAAGGCTAGATGACTCACCCGCGCTGCTGGCCAATGGAGTACGACGTTGCCACATGGCGGCCATCTTGAAACAGTCATTCATAACATTATGTCTATGGTGCATATACTTTAAAATAACCATAGCGTGCTCAATTTTCATCCGATTTTCAAACGGTTTGGTGTTTTGTAAACACTAAAGATGTAATAAAATTATAAAATTATAAAATAAAATAAAAAATAAAAAAACATGATTATAATTATAAGTATGCAGTATCATAACTACATCTTTGGTGTTTACAACACACCAAACCGTTTGAAAATCGGATGAAAATTGAGCACGCTATGGTTATTTCAAAGTATATGCACCATAGACATAATGTTATGAATGACTGTTTCAAGATGGCCGCGGTTGAGCTACGCTTGCGCCGTCCCCTTGAGCCATCTAGCCTTTATATATATCTATGGTGAAAGGCACTAGGAAGACAACAGTGCCTGGATCCTTCAGTGCGGATGTGTGAAACACGTAGTAAGTGCGTGTTGTGATCTTGGTGAAAAACGTGTCACAAAGGAGGTAAAAACGTGTCAGATGGAGTCTGTACGGCTGAAGATAAATGAACACATGACGTCGGTGGGAGAGGAGATATTGTGTGTGTTGGACAAACAGCAGCGTGGTGCTGATGTTTGTTGTGCGAAGCTTGTCAGAGTGTGTGTGTTGGAGCGCCTCAGTGCGGCTGCAGAGTTCATGTTCAATCTCTTCCAGAGAGAGATAGAGACTCTAGAAACTCTGCTGGAGAAACAAAACAAACTGATGGACATCGATCTACACACTGCAGGTATGTCTGTTACACACACAACATCAAACTACACACTGCAGGTATGTCTGTTACACACACAACATCAAACTACACACTGCAGGTATGTCTGTTACACACACAACATCAAACTACACACTGCAGGTATGTCTGTTACACACACAACATCAAACTACACACTGCAGGTATGTCTGTTACACACACAACATCAAACTACACACTACAGGTATGTCTGTTACACACACAACATCAAACTACACACTGCAGGTATGTCTGTTACACACACAACATCAAACTACACACTGCAGGTATGACACAGCATTTACATGATGAGGTGTTGTTAGGTTCAGTGATGTGTTCTACCGTGGTACGCTGTATACGTAGTATGGCCTGCAGATTTTTTTCGTCGCCACCGTATACGTTCAAAAACAGTTCGAAACGGCGTATCTGATACGTTGATACGCATCTGATACGCTGCACCCAGGAGTGGCTGGCTGGGGGCCGCAGCAATACAAACAGCAAGAATGTCGTCTGACTAGTCTAACTCTGAGATGAAGCCTTATCATGTGCGTGGCTATTGTTCTTGAGGTGATAATTAATGGCTACTGGCGAAGGAATTCACACATTTCAACGACCTGCCATTCACTTCATTGAATGTAGGTCACTGAATTGAGTACTTCATTAGTATTCAAATTGCGCGTCATATCACAGCAAAATCTTGAATCTTCAATACAGTTTGTGTCTTCAATGCCAAGTTAATACTATTCTGTAATAGACACATGAATGCTCGCTGTTAACACTGCTATTATATCTGATAAGCCTAACCAGCATTTGTTTATAACAATCCTTGCACTTCTATGGTAATAAAAATAAATGCATCCAAGGCTAAAAGCAGCTCCGAAGTGGTTGAGTTACAGGGTGATTAACATTAGAAACAGTATAAAATCAGTACAAAACATATTGTAAGTGGAGCCTACTCAGTTTGTTACTGTGAAACTGGGCCTGAGTGGGCCTGGTCAAGTTTGTGCGGAGCAGAAACGCGCGCGGAGCAGAAACACGCGCAGAGCAGAAACGCGCGCGGAGCGTGCGTTTTTTTTTTTACATTAATCAATTATACGCGTGTGCGTGCGGTGCGTGTGGGAGGAACTAGGGGGGAATTGTTATAATATAGCCTCTAAAAAAATCTAGAACACACCACTGGTTAGGTTGTACATCTGTTTTTGGGGATCATTGCTTGTAGATCAATAGACCAGCCATTAGGCTCCGTTTTGATGACTGAGTTTAACTTCCCCGTCCACACACCTATTCCCACACACCTACTTTTAAAGTTTAATGTTATACATATCTTTAGTCTCTATATATAGTCTAGTGACTAGTCCTTATTTATGTCACATCAAAGTCCTTATTATAAATTTCGTGCTGTATTCCTTCATTCCAGACCAGCGTGTGGAGTCCAGTCTGCAGGTGAAGATCGGTTCTCCAGACAGGACTGTTTCTATTAAACAGGAACCTGAAGACCACCTTGAACAGAAACCCAAAGACCACCTGGATCTCAGTAAGTTTTAAGCACTCTTTATTTATTGTATTGGTGAAAGTGGGCCGGTACTGAGGGTGTACCTCAGTGGGTGTACCCTCACTGAGTTACACTGAGGGTGTTCAGTATTAACTAATCACAAGACTCACTGATCTAACATTTACAAGTAATTACTTTAAAAAATAGGGACCGCCCCTCATTCAGCTCGCCTCACATCTTCTATGAGAGCTGCAATGTAAACACACAACGGCCACATTATCAGCGCAGGCGGGGCCCCCCCTGCTGGTGGCCCCCCCCGCACCGCATTGCTTGCTACCCCTTCGTTACGCCACTGAGCACAGAGCGCAGCAGAGTTTATTTACAGCTGAAGTTATTCCAACTACTAAAGACATAAAACAGGAAACAAAGGAAAATGAAGCAATTAAAATGCAGTTAAAACAGCTGAGTTTTTTTTTTGCCAGTGTGCAGACTTTATTTGTATTTGTTGAACTGGACACTGAAGTGGATGTATGTGCACCAGCTTTTCATAAAGCAGAGGGAACACTACATGATATCATGTTCTATAGAGTCTCATTGTATCTTTTTCCCTAGACTTCCTGCTCGCCCATGTGTGTAAAGAGGAGGTTTCCCCTGAAGAGGAGTGGAGCTCCAGTCTAGTCCAGGAAGAATCAAAATCTCCAAAATATGAGAGGAGCCCCAGTCTGGTCCAGGAGGAACCACAACTTCCACGGATTAAAGAGGAACAGGAGGAGCTACTCCAAAGACCAGAAGAGGCTGATGGGTCAATGTTGACATTACTAGCAGTGAAAAGTGAAGATGATGATGAAAACACAGAGACAGAGCCTTTAGCCAGCACCTCAACTGAACACGTGAAAACACAAGCTGATGTAGAGCACTGTGGAAAATCACAACCAACTAGTGACCAGCTCCTCTCTTCACACTGTTCTGAATCAGACACTGAAGACAGTGATGGGTGGGAGGAGACTAGGGGAGATCAGTCAGCTTTAAACACACTGAAATCACACAAGACACAAACAGAGTGTGGCAAAATGTTTAATCAAAAGGTACATCTGATTCACACAGGGGAAAAGCCCTTTGCCTGTACAGTTTGTGGTAAAGTCTGTGTTAGCAAAAGTAAACTAAAAACACACATGAGGACTCATACAGGCGAAAAGCCCTTCTCTTGTACAGTTTGTGGTAAAGGCTGTTCTCGAAAGGGTGATCTAAAAATACACATGATGACTCATACAGGCGAAAAGCCCTTTTCTTGTTCAGTATGTGGTAAAGGCTGTGTTAACACATGGGAACTAGAAAGACACATGAGGACTCATACAGGCGAAAAGCCCTTTACTTGTACAGTTTGTGGTAAAGGCAGTGTTGACATATATAATCTAAAAAGACACATGAGGACTCATACAGGTGAAAAGCCCTTCTCTTGTACAGTTTGTGGTAAAGGCTGTTCTCAAAAGAGTGATCTAAAAACACACATGAGGACTCATACAGGCGAAAAGCCCTTTTCTTGTGCAGTTTGTGGTAAAGGCTTTGTTACCATAACTCATCTAAAAAGACACATGAGGACTCATACAGGGGCCTCTAGCCTTTAGTTAAAGCTAGTCACACAGACACATATATGATCATTCAGTCTTATCCAGGATGACAATGAGAATGATACTAAAGCAGAGGCATCACATAATCTGCCAATAAATAAAATAAACATTAATAGTTTCTTGTGATGGATTTTTATTTTATCTCTTATTTTCTATTCAACATGATGGAATTTAATTTGTCTTTTTACATGTATTTATCTTTATAGCTTTATTCCCTCCAGATCATTTACTTATTCAGTTACTGGTAGTACTATCTGAGCATCATTGTGTCTGTCCACATTTGCCAGGATTTAACAAGTCATATTCATTCATATTCATGCAATAATTATTATATTCATTGGTATGCAGTAAATAATTGTGCAGTAAAGTGCTGACAAACTGCTGAGTTTGTGTAGTCACTCTGTGTTGACATGTGTGTTGTTTAGATTGTTTCAATATAATAGTACATAATATGGTAGATGCCAGGGAGACAATGTACATTGTCACCTAGTTTGATTACGTGTTAATATTCTACAGAGTTTTGTGTCTTTATAGAGGTGTCTTTATAGAGGTATTTTTATAGACTCGGATCCCCTTTCATCCCATGGGATTTTGCTTTAATAATTAAAGTATTAAAGCATCAGCATTGTACAATCCAGTCAATTAACCCTTTAAGACCGGGAACGCATCTGTGTCATTTTAGATTTCTTTGGCTATTCAAAAAAAAGCAGATATACAAGCTCATAGCGCGTTGATTTTTTTCAAAAAACTGTTAGGATTTAGAAAATATTTAAGAATCGCCTCAGGTCTTAATGGGTTAAATGCCCCTAACACGTTTTCAAGTTTAATGGCCACAGGTAGGGAATGACCTCCTGTGTCTCCCATTGGTACATTTTGGCGTACTGAGTCTCTCACTGAACATGCTCCTTCTGCAAATATAGTGCATTTGTAGTAAATGTGATGATAAATAGCAACAAGGAATCAGTTGTTGAAATAAAGTATAGGCTACATTATATCGGTGGGAAGGAATGATCATCAGTGAGTGATGATCAGACCATCAAGTGTGAATGGTTACCATTTAAAGGGATAGTTCACCCCCAAAATGACTTTTCTTTCTATCTATTAGTCACCCCATGGAGACTTGCATTCATGGATATTTTTTTGTCGCATTCCTAAGACTAATTTGATGACCAAAGCGGTTCTGGTAGGAGACACAAAGAGTCTCCTTTGTGTCTCCTACCGGAACCGCTGCCTACCAGTCCGCTGGTCTTCAAATTATTAGCTTAGGAATGTGAAAAAAAAACTAAACAAATATCCATGAATTCACGTCTCCATGGGGTGATTAATCCATAGAACAAAAGTATTTTTTTTGGGTGAACTATCCCTTCAAATCAGTGGAGAGGATGGGATGAATAGTTGAATGGTCTCTATGTGATGTCTGCTAGAATCGCTGCATCGACAGCAAGATACAATCAAGTATACTTATTTACCTAATCAGGTCCAAATGCTGTGTAAAATTATAATTAACTGGGTTGGGTACACAACACACTTAACTGGAGTCATATCAGCCTTCATTTCCACATGAACATTTGGAATTGAAGGCTGTTGCGTCAGCGCCCAAAACTTCTGGCTTGAACATTAAGTAAGTAAGACAAAGTAAGTCATTACACAGGCTAACTGAACTAAGCAAGAGCCACATACACACATATACCGTAACCTGTCACAACGCACACTTAACTTGAGCCAAAACACGACAGACCTCTAGCATTAACTTTAAAGGGAATTACAAACTCATTCATATGGTCTAATGGAAGAGACCAAGGGACACATACAGTACACTGTAACCTGTCACAGCTGTCACAAACATGATTTATTGCCAACCAGTCCTCAGACCCCAACATGACAGAGTAACAAGTAAATAGAGTAACAGATTGAATCATATTACAGCATACATACAACACAAGCAGCAGCAAAACTAACATGTTCCTACTAGTTAGTGATGTGTCGTTCATGATCGATTCGTTCAAAATAACTAGTTAATTTCCCGCGAAAGTGAACGAGCTCGTTCACTTTCTGAAACTGTTACGTTCACGTGCGACGTAAAAATAAAACGCTCCCGCGATCGTGTTTTACACACATTATAAAACATACATTAACCACTTCAGCCCTATTTTATACCTAGGCTATTTGAAACTAGCAGATCTACAAGCTCACAACGTGTTGCATCGCGACGCGTTGTGAGCTTGTAGATCGGCTATTTTCAATTATGTTAGTACTTTTACTTTTGGTAGTTTAAGTATATTTTGATGCCAATACTTTTGTACTTTTACTCAAGTCAATTTTGTACACTAGAAAATAGCGCTACTGAACGAGAACGTGAACGAATCATTTGAACGAATCAATGCCGTGAACGTGAACGAAATTGTTCGCTCACTGAAATGAACTTTTTTTCCCACCGCTAGTTCCTACCTTGAGCCGTCTTCTACTTGACTTCATCAGTTGTGTAGGACGTGACGGCCTGCAGGGTCAAACTTTGGAACCCATGGATAGAGAGATAGAGCCCCCCTCTCTAGGTGGTCCCTCAGACAAGCCCTTCAGACCTGGAGCTGCGTCTCCATGTCTTCTCCATCCTCCATACATCTGGCCAGCTGGCCGATACTCTCCAACCCTGCATTTTATGTTGCAAAACCACATAGGAAACAAGTGTTTCGTTATGCTTTTATCACAAATGAAATACGTCCACATAGGTGGGTGTGGGACGCCCACATGATTGATGCCTGTGTGTTGGCTCCTGTATATAGCACGAGTTTACGATATATAATTATATAATTGCCATTTAATGGTATGGGAGTGTTGGGCAACTATGATTCATTTCTAACTGTAGATGAGGTACTCTTCACCTACACAAAAACTAATTCTGGAGTCTACAAAGTGCAGAAACTGTGTGATGCACTGCCCTCTACAGCAGCGTTTCCCAACCTCGACACGGCGGACCTTATTGTGCCGTGTGACATGCCTTGGGGTTCCGATTAAAATTTAGAATGAAAAAAGAACAACCCCCCCCCCACACAAACACACAATAGATACGGGGGCTCAGGCTGCCGCTGGCTTGAGCTCATAGTCCGTCACAGGCACAGCCAATCGACCGTCGCCCATAGGAATGCAAATGTGTGGCTTTGTCGTCATGGGGGCATCACATGTACTCCCCTGGCAGGTACTCAGGGATGAAAGTGGGTCGGAAGGGGCCGATACGGCGTTCAGCAGATCCGCCAAACAGGGGAAGAAGAGGGGCTGTCAAAAGCCCACGTTATAACCTGCCGCATGTCCAACAATAAAACACATACAGGCCTACTAACGTTAAATCAACATACGTGTTAGTTTTCTTATAAAGTGCTTATAAATCACTCCAGTGTGTTTGTGTCAACGTAATCCGTGTAGTTTGTGGTGTTTAATTACTCCACGGAGAGAATCTCTTGCAACTTCAAGCCGCAGTACCGTCGATATAATATAACCGGAAAACTCTCCCCAAAAAATAGCCCTGTAAATAGCTGATCTACAAGCTCACAATGCACCACGCTATTTTCAAATATCCTAAGTATAAAACAGGTTAAAATAGTCTCAATTTTGATGCTATATGAAACACTCCCACCCCCCCCTTTCCCCCTCTTCACAGCATCTTGACCAAATTAGCTGATGTAAAAGCTCACAACGTGTTTAATTGCAACGCATTGTGAGCTTGTAGATTGCTATTTCCTGTGAATGTTTGCTTTTTATGACATGCCCAGAATAGGGTTGCTAGGGTTCATGTGGTTAGCACATTTTGCTGGGGTCCCCCTGAAACACCCTAAACTAAAGGACCCAATTTTGTGAGAATCACATGTAGATCAACGACTGAACAGGAACCTGAAGACCACCTGGATCTCAATACGTTTTAAGCACTCTTTATTTATTTTATTGCAAGTTGGCCGGTACTGAGGGTGTACCTCAGTACGAAGATTTGGTTGTAAAAGTATTAATGGGTTCACTGAAGCTGTGCAGTTAATTCTACTTCAGTATTAACTAATCAGAAGACTCACTAATCTAACATTTAGAAGTAATTACTTTAGAAAATAATAGGGACTGCCTATATCATTCAGCTCGCACCGCATTTTCTATGAGAGCTGCAATGTAAACAAACAACCGTCCCCCTGAAACAACCGAAACTAAAGGACCCCTAGTTTTGTATGTATTTATTTTTTTAATGAGAGTGAAAATCTGCAGACAGAGATTTGGAGACGCCTTAGGGTGTTGAGATGATACTGCCTATTACTACTATTTTTTTACATTTAGCTGATCAAAGTCCTCCTAAAAAAAATCTCTGCACCGCACACAGAGTGGGGGAGTGTTTACTAATGATTGACATTGTTTCAGTTCTTTAAATGTTGAATTTCTTCAAATACCAAAATGATTGATTGATGTACTTTATTTAGTAAGACATGAGAACAACAGTACATGGAAGTACAAATTCACAATACAAGGTCTACTAAACTGGAAGACTCATTAAGCACTGAGCTTGTTTAAGATGAGATCCCCATGCACACAAATCATGATGATATATAAGAGACAGACAGATATACACACTACTATACAGAATGTCATACAATCAGCTTACAGGTTACTGGTATGAAGAGTGAAAAATATGTACAAGAGAAGGAAAAAAATGGGGAGGGGGGGGGTAGGTTAAGACTTTGACAGGGGCCATTTTCGAAACACATGAGATGCACCAAACAGAATCAGTATATCAATCATGGTGTCTCTAGTTAGTTCTTAATTTGCCATATTGATCATTTGATCTCAATGTAGGGGTTGGGGACCTCCAGGGGTCCTCCCCAGCTAAATGATTGATAGTTAATCTATCTTCATCATTCCAACACGTTCAACTAAATACAGCAAGATAACTATTTTGAATTTGATCTGAATTTCACTGTGATCTCCGTACCTACAGTACAGGCCTATAGACAGTAAAGTATATGGTCCGACAATATTGGACTGAATCATTCCTAAATAGTATATAATAACTAATAATAATAAATAATACATATTCTTAGATTTGGGTTCCAGAGATAAACATCTTGTCAAATGGAGTTATGTGGTCTAATGCAAATATAATGTGGGGTCCTTGAAATTAGAGAGTTTGAGAATCATATGTAGATCAACGACAAGTACTAGAATGTGTAAATTGGGGGATACTTGGAGACAATGACACACCTAAAGTGTGTGTAGATTATTCAGTGACAACAATTATTTTTCAATTATGTGTCATTATTAGTGCACACATTAATTATTATTCAGTGACAACAATAATTAATAAAGATAAGATTAATAAAGATTAATTTAAATCAGACAGTGCTGCTCAAACCTCCACTCCACACATTTATAAATATGTATCATAAATACTGTCCATCAACACTGATGATGATGATGATGATGATGATGTAATCACAGTATCATACTTGTGTCTCTTATGTAAACACATCTACTCTATTATTTGACATGTGATTGTTTTATATTTGACACAATAGACAGAGGACAGAGGAACAGTGTATATTTGATCATGTAATTATCACAGTATGGTTGTTTCTTGCATATAAACCTTTATACTGAACCACTTAAACCCTGTTGACTTTACTGCCTGGGGTCATTGTGAGCTTGTAGATCTGCTATTTTCAGCTCATTGTGATCTATGATGATGTAGCCCCCACAGTCAGCCCTATTGGCATGACTATAGGTTACTGTAGTTAACTGTAGGTAACACGTCGGACTGGCGAGTGGGAGCCTCGGGTTCAATCCCAGCTCACTGCACTTCACTACAATGACAACAGCAGAATAGTT
Organism: Gymnoscopelus braueri; assembly: GCF_963280865.1. Classification (NCBI taxonomy): domain Eukaryota; kingdom Metazoa; phylum Chordata; class Actinopteri; order Myctophiformes; family Myctophidae; genus Gymnoscopelus; species Gymnoscopelus braueri. Next base: position 101,372 of record NW_027660968.1, on the reverse strand, counting down.
AAGTGACTCTAGGGTTGATATGTGTAACTCTTTCCTCTCCTACTGCTGTGAGCATGTTGTTGGTCGACTAGACTTCATGTCATTTACTCTCATGTTGAACTTTGTAAATCACTCTGGATTCAAACATCTACTAAATGTCTGCATTCATTCATTAATGACATTCAAATCATTCATTGTTCATCCATTGATTCATTGTTTCCTCAGTCATTCCATTGTTTTGTTTTCATTGAATATTCATTCCATATTATTCTCATTCTTCACATGTTATTGTATGATCATCTGTAGATGTTTAATTGTTTAATAAATGGATTCTTAAAAGTCTGATATTGTTCCTGTGTATTAATAGTGTGTGAGTGGTTAATTCATAATGTATTTTTGTATGTTTGGTTCAGGGAGACACTATGATTTATAATTTGGGGTTCAGCTGAAAAGGTTTGGGAACCAATGTGCTATACCAGTGGTCCTCAAACCTTTTCATGTCAAGGACCCCCAAAATGATACGTATTTGGCCACGGACCCCCATCTGAAAATGTGTTGTGAGAAAAAGAAAAAGAAAAACCTGTCTAAAATAGCAGCAGCGCGCCACAGAGTGTCGCACTGTGAGCTTGTAGATCTGATATATCACAGTATCATACTTGTGTCTCTTATGTAAACACATCTACTCTATTATTTGACATGTGATTGTTTCAGCTCATCGTGATCTATGATGACAACAGCAGAATAGTGACTAGTTTATGTATCACAGTGATAGTAAACTGTTAATCTCTCCTTCTAGAGCAGTGTTTCACAAACGTTTTAGCTCAAGACCCAAAAGAGAAATTGGAAGTCTCCCCGGGACCCAAACTAGTGAAAATAGCCGATCTACAAGCTCACAACAACAACATCATTGTTTTTTTTGAGAGCACAAATCTATACTATGAAAACCTAACTCTCTGAGAGTGTACTTTTGTGAAACGCTGCTCTAGAAGGATTAACAGTTTACACTTTGATACATAAACTAATATTATTCTAAAACAAGAGATTAATAGTTCACTATGTGACACATAACCTGTTATAAACTAATATTCTATAGAACAGGAGAGATGATATAGATTATAACCAGTCCTTTACACCAGTTTAAATATCTTTAAAGTGTATGTATTAAAATGTATAGATTACAACATTGGCGACATGTGTCCTGAAGTGAGCTAAAGTGACCACTAGGAGGCATCAAACCCCAATTATGTCAGAGAATCATGTTTTCTATTGCTTCTGCCCACTCTGCTGATCACATAGAGTAGTGGTGCTCAAAGTGTGGTCCAGGGACCACCAGGGTTCCTTGAAAAGGTTCCAAATGGACCCTCACAGGTCTGTAAGAGTCTGAGAGTGTAGGAAATGGTAAATCACGCGAATATGAATATCCGTTTCCATTATAGGACAGATTGAATATAACTTTATACGTTTAACCACTTGAACCCCAGCATTCCTATTCTATGGGGAACATTCACCAAAACTATAACAATACTATTTTTGGTGAGGAGATTTGGTGCAGATAGAAAAAGAACGCACCAAGTACAGTGCAACTCAGGTCCGTTTTATTAAGTCTAGACTAGGGACCTACGTCACGGCACCCCTAGGGTGCCACAGCCCCCTGGGTTAGAGCACTATAGAGACACTGGATGAAGTCATTTGGGATCAAATACAGTAACTACAGTAAATACAGTAACTTGGGTTCATGATTTAAGCACCAAGCCAAGACAACATTAATGCAGTGTGGCTGTAAACAGTCTGTCTGTCTGTCTGTCTGTCTGTCTGTCTGTCTGTCTGCCTGTCTGCCTGTCTGTCTGTCTGTCTGTCTGTCTGTCTGTCTGTCTGTCTGCCTGCCTGCCTGCCTGCCTGCCTGCCTGCCTGTCTGTCTGTCTGTCTGTCTGCCTGTCTGCCTGCCTGCCTGTCTGTCTGTCTGCCTGCCGATCAGCATGAAACTTTTCACGCACACTCCCAGTAGGCCAATGAAGAACCTCTGCCCCATTTATTTTGTGGCCTCTTTGGCCAGCTAATGGCCCTACAGCAGGCCAAATAACTCCTGAACCGTAGATCGTACAGTCAATCTTCTTTCCCTGGATTCCTTAGATCATGACACAACTCCCAATATTAACACACTTTTTGGTCCTCCTACATATTTTGTCCAAAAGGCACGCTATCGGTACACATCATCCTTGTCACATGATATATATATATATATATATATATATATACATGTGATCAAAATGCATCAGTCACATTTAGACAATTCCATTCCAATTGGCTATGACTGCCTTCCAAATGTTTCAGGCCCTGGGTTAGACAACACAGCCTGGCGGGGATCTCTGTTCTAGTTTACTTATCTACTCGCTTACAGGGAAGGTGTGTGTTTGTGGGAGGTGACGTCACTCATCTGACAACATTCTGAACATAGCAGAATGGAGACACACACACACACACACAGACACAGACACTCACTCACTCACTCACTCACTCACTCACTCACTCACTCACTCACTCACTCACTCACTCACTCACTCACTCACTCACTCACTCACTCACTCACTCACTCACTCACTCACTCACACACACACACACACACACACACACACACACACACACACACACACACACACACACACACACACACACACACACACACTGGCACGCACCCTGTCTTAAGGTAGACAGATACAGTAGAGATCTGATCTTTATTTTATGAAATACTGAGTGATGTCTGAACCTCAGTGAGCTCTGAACTGTCTACTGTCATGATAAACATGATCTTTATTTATCATTATAAATATAGTGATATCTGAACCTCAGTGAGCTCTGAACTGTCTACTGTCATGATAAACATGATCTTTATTTATCATTATAAATATAGTGATATCTGAACCTCAGTGAGCTCTGAACTGTCTACTGTCATGATAAACATGTATGTTGTATGAAGATGAAGCAAGGACCCACTGCACACATTCAGTGATGTCTATATTTTTATACCAGTTGTTTTGACTTATTGACAAACTTCTCCACCAACAAATACCATGATGCTACGCCCCATTCTGCTTGTCCTTTTTCTTTTTTATAAACAGGTTATATTTCCATCGTGCCTACCTGAATACACTCGCCACGCCTGATCAGAGCTCTAAACCAATCACAATCTCTACTGATATGTTTCCTTTTATCGACAGGTCCTGTGTCCAATCATGTGAGAGCTATACAGTAAACGTGTCAGTTTCTACACACCTGCGCTGACACACTTCTCTGCAGCACAAGAACCCAGGTAAGACTTCATGTGCTTGGAATGGAAAATATGGAATAAATGCACAACAGGATTTATATTTATATTCAACCTGGGTTGTGTATCGTTTACATTATGAGTACATTTAGGGAAGTTTAGGGATGTGTAAATATGGATCAGCAGATCAGGTTTAATACTTTTTTGTGAAATCACTTAAATCAAAATGTTTTATTGTAGCATTCTACTCCTAAATAATTATACACACGATCTCCACCCAGGTTGTATACAGTATGTGTGATAAATACCAGTTTTAATTATTCATGTATGTTAACGTGTCACATTGCTTTGTGTTGTTAGTTAGTTGACTGTGGTTGAGGTCTGCTATGATAGGTTAATGATCGTTTGTTGTTGAAGGACTCAAACAGTCTTACTAGTTTACATGGAGAAAGAAGACATTAGTGGATTTACTGTGACTGACTAGTCAGTGTGATCATTGTGTGACATCATCATGTGTGTTTGGAGCTCTTTCTCTCGGGTGGCATGGCGGAGGATTGACTGTGTGACAAGAAGTTCCTATTAACCCATTAAGACCTGAGGCTGATTCTACAAATGCCTCCTAAATTAGTAG
>NW_027660968.1:12500-92500 GCF_963280865.1 Gymnoscopelus braueri | reverse complement strand
CTTCTCGAGGCTAGGCTAGCCTTGTCCAGCTTAGTCCAGCCTAGTCCAGCCTAGTCCAGCCTATTACAGAGCGAACTATTAGAAATGTGCTCCGTGTACACGGCGTGTACACCTCCCACACTATACTAAGGGAAACGGCGTTTTTGATCATGTGACCTCCCGGGACGCTGTTTCTGGGCGGAGTCTCGCCAAATTCGTGCCGTGCCCCCCCCGATGGACCCTCTCGAGGCTAGGCTAGCCTCAATCAATCAATCAATCAAAGCTAACTATTAGAAATGTGCTCCTTGTACATGGCGTGTACACCTCCCACACTATGCTATGGGAAACGATGTTTCTGATCATGTGACCTCCAGGGACGCTGTTTCTGGGCGGGGTCTGCCGCACCCCCCCCACCGATGGACCTTCTCGAGGCTAGGCTAGCCTCGTCCAGCTTAGTCCAGCCGAGTCCAGCCTAGTCCAGCCTATTACAGAGCGAACTATTAGAAATGTGCTCCGTGTACACGGCGTGTACACCTCCCACACTATGCTATGGGAAAAGCCATTTCTGATCATGTGACCTCCCGGGACGTTGTTCCTGGGTGGGGTCTCGCCAAATTTGTGCCAAGCCCCCCCCCCGATGGACCCTCTCGAGGATAGGCTAGCCTCAATCAATCAATCAATCAATCAATCAATCAAGGCCAACTATTAGAAATGTGCTCTGTGTACACGGCGTGTACACCTCCCACACTATGCTATGGGAAACAGCGTTTCTGATCATGTGACCTTCCGGGCCGCTGTTTCTGGGCGGAGTCTCGCCAAATTCGTTAAACAGTCATAACTCCAGTTCCCGGCATCGAAAACCTACAAAACTCCCTAGGTACACTTAGACGGCCAACAGGGACAGGCTGAAATGTTTTAAGCCCCACCCCCTCTTTGTTCCTATTGGCTGGGCTTTAAACAGCCATAACTCCAATTCCCAGCATCGAAAACCTATGAAACCCCTTAGGTACAATTAGACGGCCAACAGGGACAGGCTGAAATGTATTACGCCCCGCCCCCTCTGTGTTCCTATTGGCTGGGCTTCGAACAGCCATAATTCCAGTTCCCAGCATCGAAAACCTACGAAACTCCCTAGGTACACTTAGACGGCCAACAGGGACAGGCTGAAATGTATTAAGCCCCGCCCCCTCTGTGTTCCTATTGGCTGGGCTTTAAACAGCCATAACTCCAATTCCCAGCATCGAAAACCTATGAAACTTCTTAGATGCACTTAGATGGCCAACAGGGAAAGGCTGAAACTAGGCTAGACCTGGGTGTACTAGGCTTTACTGTACTAGACTCTACTGGTCTCTAATAGACTGTTTTAAATTCCAGTAGGCTGTGCTGGTCTGTACTAAGCTATATTCGGCTGTACAAGGCAGATCTGTACTATGGTCTACAGAGGTTCATGCAAAACCATTGCTCGTGCACACACAAGCTATTGCCCGTGTACACAGTGGTTAGTCCCTATGGGTTGAGGATCTACAGGGCTGACAAGAGCCTAATAAAGCCTAATAGAGCCTATTAGAGTCTAGTACAGCCTAGTACAGCCTAATCTATCCTAGTCCAGCCTTATCAGTCCTAGCATAGCCTGGTACCCCCTCCCCTATTCTGTTCTCCCACCAGGCTGGACTAGACTAGTCTTGGGTGTACTAGGCTTTACTGTACTAGACTCTGCTGGGCTCTAATAGTCTGTTTTCAGCTCTAGCAGGCTTTGTTAGGCTGAACTGGGCTCTATTAGGCTATAAAAGGCAGTACTTTACTTTGGCCTACAAATGTTCTTGCAAAACTATTGGTCGTGCACACACAAACTATTGCCCGTGTACACAGTGGTTAATCCCAATGGTCTGAGTATCTACAGGGCTGACAAGGGACTAGTACAGCCTAATAGAGCCTATTAGAGTCTGGTACAGCCTAGTACAACCTAGTCTAGCCTAGTCCAGCCTGTTCCATGCTAGTATAGCCTATACCACCCTCCCCTAGTCTGTTCTCCCAAAAGGCTGGACTAGACTAGTCTTGGGTGTACTAGGCTGTACTGTACTAGGCTCTACTGGTCTCTAATAGGCTGTTTTAAGCTCTAGTAGGCTGTGCTAGGCTGTACTAGGCTCTATTAGGCTGTACAAGGCAGATCTGTACTATGGTCTACAAAGGTCTACTTTGGCCTACAAATGTTCATGCAAAACTATTGGTTGTGCACGCACAAACTATTGCCCGTGTACAAAGTGGTTAATCCCAATGGTCTGAGTATCTACATGGCTGACAAGGGACTAGTACAGCCTAATAGAGCCTATTAGAGTCTAGTACAGCCTAGTAAAGCCTAATCTATCCTAGTCCAGTCTTATCAGTCCTAGCATAGCCTTGTACCCCCTCCCCTATTCTGTTCTCCAACCAGGCTGGACTAGGCTGGACTGGGCTGTAATAGGCTGGACTAGGCTGGACTAGGCTGGACTAGCCTGGACTAAACTGTAATAGGCTGGACTAGCCTGGACTAAGCTGGACTAGGCTTGACTAGGCTGGACTAGGACTAAGCTTTAATAGGATGTACGAGACAATATTTTACTCTATCTTACAAACGTTGATGTCAAACTATTGGTCGTGCACACAAACTCATGTAAAAACTATTGCCCTTGCACACAGTGGTTAAGCCCAATAATCTGTTCCCCCACTAGGCTGGACTAGGCTAGACTTGGGTGAACTAGGCTGTAATAGACTGGACTAGGCTGGACTAGACTGTAATAGGCTGGACTAGGCTGGACTAGGCTGGACTAGGCTGGACTAGGGTGTAATAGGCTGTACGAGACAGTACTGTACTATAGCCTACAAACGTTCATGTCAAACTATTGGTCGTGCACACAAACTCATGTAAAAACTATTGCCAGAGGTTAAGCCCAATAGTGTGTTCCCCCACTAGGCTGGACTAGGCTAGACTTGGGTCAACTAGGCTGTAATAGTTTGGACTAGGTTGGACTAGGCTGGACTAGCCTGGACAACGCTGTAATAGGATGGACTAGGCTGGACTAGGCTCGACTAGGCTGGACTGGGTAGTAATAGGCTGGACTAGCCTGGACTAGGCTCTAATAGGCTGGACTAGGCTGGACTAGCCTGGACTAGGCTTTAATAGGCTGGACTAGCCTGGACTAGGCTGGACTAGGCTTGACTAGGCTGGACTAGGCTGTACGAGACAGTACTGTACTATATCCTACAAACGTTCATGTCAAACTATTGGTCGTACACACAAACTCATGTAAAAACTATTGCCTGTGCACACAGTGGTTAAGCCCAATAGTCTGTTCCCCCACTAGGCTGGACTAGGCTAGACTTGGGTGAACTAGGCTATAATAGGCTGTTATAGGCTGGACTAGGCTGTAATAGGATGTACGAGACAGTACTTTACTCTATCCTAAAAACGTTCATGTCAAACTATTGGTCGTGAACACAAACTCATGTAAAAACTATTGCCCGTGCACACAGTGGTTAAGCCCAATAGTCTGTTCCCCCACTAGGCTGGACTAGGCTAGACTTGGGTGAACTAGGCTGTAATAGGCTGGACTAGGTTGGACTAGGCTGGACTAGCCTGGACTACGCTGTAATAGGATGGACTAGGCTGGACTAGGCTAGACTGGGCAGTAATAGGCTGGACTAGCCTGGACTAGGCTCTAATAGGCTGGACTAGGCTGGACTAGCCTGGACTAGGCTGTAATAGGCTGGACTAGCCTGGACTAGGCTGGACTAGGCTTGACTAGGCTGGACTAGGCTGTACGAGACAGTACTGTACTATATCCTACAAACGTTCATGTCAAACTATTGGTCGTACACACAAACTCATGTAAAAACTATTGCCTGTGCACACAGTGGTTAAGCCCAATAGTCTGTTCCCCCACTAGGCTGGACTAGGCTAGACTTGGGTGAACTAGGCTTTAATAGGCTGTTATAGGCTGGACTAGGCTGGACTAGGCTTTAATAGGATGTACGAGACAGTACTTTACTCTATCCTACAAACGTTCATGTCAAACTATTGGTCGTGAACACAAACTCATGTAAAAACTATTGCCCGTGCACACAGTGGTTAAGCCCAATAGTCTGTTCCCCCACTAGGCTGGACTAGGCTAGACTTGGGTGAACTAGGCTGTAATAGGCTGGACTAGGTTGGACTAGGCTGGACTAGCCTGGACTACGCTGTAATAGGATGGACTAGGCTGGACTAGGCTAGACTGGGCAGTAATAGGCTGGACTAGCCTGGACTAGGCTGTAATAGGCTGGACTAGACTGGACTAGCCTGGACTAGGCTGTAATAGGCTGGACTAGGCTGGACTAGGCTGGACTAGGCTGTATTAGGATGTACGAGACAGTACTTTACTCTATCCTACAAACGTTCATGTCAAACTATTGGTCGTGCACACAAACTCATGTAAAAACTATTGCCCGTGCACACAGTGGTTAGTCTCAAGTGTGAGGAGCCACAGCGCTGACAAGAGCCTAGTCCAGCCTAATAGAGCGTAGTACAGCCTAGCACAGCCTAGTACACCCTGGTCTAGCATATTCAAGCCCGATCCAGCTTAGTATAGCCTACTACAGCCCTCTAACTAGCCCCCCTCTCCTAGTCTATTCCCCCACTAGGCTGGACTAGGCTCGACTTGGCTGTACTAAACTCTACTGGGATCTAATAAGCTGGACTAGGCTCTAGTAGGCTGGGCTAGGCTGGGCTAGGCTGTACTAGGCTCTAGTAGGCTGCACGAGACAGTACTGTACTATAAGCCTAGAAACGTTAATGTCAAACTATTGGTCGTGCACACAGACTCATGTAAAAACTATTGCCCGTGTACACAGTGGTTAGTCTCAAGTGTGAGGAGCCAAAGGGCTGACAAGAGCCTAGTCCAGCCTAATAGAGCCTAGTACAGCCTAGCACAGCCTAGTACACCCTGGTCTAGCATATTCAAGCCCGATCCAGCTTAGTATAGCCTACTACAGCCCTCTAACTAGCCCTCCTCTCCTAGTCTATTCCCCCACTAGGCTGGACTAGGCTAGACTTGGGTGTACTAAACTCTACTGGGCTCTAATAGGCTGGACTAGGCTCTAGTAGGCTGGGCTAGGCTTTACTAGGCTCTAGTAGGCTCTACGAGACAGTACTGTACTGTAAGCCTAGAAACGTTAATGTAAAGCTATTGGTCGTGCATACAGACTCATGTAAAAACTATTGCCTGTGTACACAGTGGTTAGTCTCAAGTGTGAGGAGCCACAGGGCTGACAAGAGCCTAGTCCAGCCTAATAAAGCCTAGTACAGCCTAGCACAGTCTAGTACACCCTGGTCTAGCCTATTCAAGCCCGATCCAGCTTAGTATAGCCTAGTACAGCCCTCTAACTAGCCCCCCTCTCCTAGTCTATTCCCCCACTAGGCTGTACTAGACTAGACGTGGGTGTACTAAACTCTACTGGGCTCTAATAGGCTGTACTAGGCTCTAGTAGGCTGGGCTAGGCTGGGCTAGGCTCTAGTAGGCTGCACGAGACAGTACTGTACTATAAGTCTAGAAACGTTAATGTAAACCTATTGGTCGTGCACACAGACTCATGTAAAAACTATTGCCCGTGTACACAGTGGTTAGTCTCAAGTGTGAGGAGCCACAGGGCAGACAAGAGCCTAGTCCAGTCTAATAGAGCCTAGTACAGCCCAGCACAGCCTAGTACACCCTGGTCTAGCCTATTCAAGCCCGATCCAGCTTAGTATAGCCTAGTACAGCCCTCTAACTAGCCCCCCTCTCCTAGTCTATTCCCCCACTAGAATGGACTAGGCTAGACGTGGGTGTAATAAACTCTACTGGGCTCTAATAGGCTGTACTAGGCTCTAGTAGGCTGTAATAGGCTGTCCTAGACTCTAGTAGGCTGTACGAGACAGTATTGTACTATAACCCTAGAAACGTTAATGTAAAACTATTGGTCGTGCACACAGACTCATGTAAAAACTATTGCCCGTGTACACAGTGGTTAGTCTCAAGTGTGAGGAGCCACAGGGCTGACAAGAGCCTAGTCCAGCCTAATAGAACATAGTACAGCCTAGCATAGCCTAGTACACCCTGGTCTAGCCTATTCAAGCCCGATCCAGCTTAGTATAGCCTAGTACAGCCCTCTAACTAGCCCCCCTCTCCTAGTCTATTCCCCCACTAGGCTGGACTAGGCTAGATTTGGCTGTACTAAACTCTACTGGGCTCTAATAGGCTGGACTAGGCTCTAGTAGGCTGGGCTAGGCTGTCCTAGGCTCTAGTAGGCTGTACGAGACAGTACTGTACTATAAGTCTAGAAACGATAATGTCAAACTATTGGTCGTGCACACAGACTCATGTAAAAACTATTGCCCGTGTACACAGTGGTTAGTCTCAAGTGTGAGGAGCCACAGGGCTGACAAGAGCCTAGTCCAGTCTAATAAAGCCTAGTACAGCCTAGCACAGCCTAGTACACCCTGGTCTAGCCTATTCAAGCCCGATCCAGCTTAGTATAGCCTAGTACAGCCCTCTAACTAGCCCCCCTCTCCTAGTCTATTCCCCCACTAGGCTGTACTAGACTAGACGTGGGTGTACTAAACTCTACTGGGCTCTAATAGGCTGTACTAGGCTCTAGTAGGCTGTAATAGGCTGTCCTAGACTCTAGTAGGCTGTACGAGACAGTATTGTACTATAACCCTAGAAACGTTAATGTAAAACTATTGGTCGTGCACACAGACTCAATAAAAACTATTGCCCGTGTACACAGTGGTTAGTCTCAAGTGTGAGGAGCCACAGGGCTGACAAGAGCCTAGTCCAGCCTAATAGAACCTAGTACAGCCTAGCATAGCCTAGTACACCCTGGTCTAGCCTATTCAAGCCCGATCCAGCTTAGTATAGCCTAGTACAGCCCTCTATCTAGCCCCCCTCTCCTAGTCTATTCCCCCACTAGGCTGGACTAGGCTCGACTTGGCTGTACTAAACTCTACTGGGATCTAATAAGCTGGACTAGGCTCTAGTAGGCTGGGCTACGCTGAGCTAGGCTCTAGTAGGCTGCACGAGACAGTACTGTACTATAAGTCTAGAAACGTTAATGTAAACCTATTGGTCGTGCACACAGACTCATGTAAAAACTATTGCCCGTGTACACAGTGGTTAGTCTCAAGTGTGAGGAGCCACAGGGCAGACAAGAGCCTAGTCCAGTCTAATAGAGCCTAGTACAGCCCAGCACAGCCTAGTACACCCTGGTCTAGCCTATTCAAGCCCGATCCAGCTTAGTATAGCCTAGTACAGCCCTCTAACTAGCCCCCCTCTCCTAGTCTATTCCCCCACTAGAATGGACTAGGCTAGACGTGGGTGTAATAAACTCTACTGGGCTCTAATAGGCTGTACTAGGCTCTAGTAGGCTGTAATAGGCTGTCCTAGACTCTAGTAGGCTGTACGAGACAGTATTGTACTATAACCCTAGAAACGTTAATGTAAAACTATTGGTCGTGCACACAGACTCATGTAAAAACTATTGCCCGTGTACACAGTGGTTAGTCTCAAGTGTGAGGAGCCACAGGGCTGACAAGAGCCTAGTCCAGCCTAATAGAACATAGTACAGCCTAGCATAGCCTAGTACACCCTGGTCTAGCCTATTCAAGCCCGATCCAGCTTAGTATAGCCTAGTACAGCCCTCTATCTAGCCCCCCTCTCCTAGTCTATTCCCCCACTATGCTGGACTAGGCTCGACTTGGCTGTACTAAACTCTACTGGGATCTAATAAGCTGGACTAGGCTCTAGTAGGCTGGGCTAGGCTGGGCTAGGCTGGGCTAGGCTCTAGTAGGCTGCACGAGACAGTACTGTACTATAAGCCTAGAAACGTTAATGTAAACCTATTGGTCGTGCACACAGACTCATGTAAAAACTATTGCCCGTGTACACAGTGGTTAGTCTCAAGTGTGAGGAGCCACAGGGCAGACAAGAGCCTAGTCCAGTCTAATAGAGCCTAGTACAGCCCAGCACAGCCTAGTACACCCTGGTCTAGCCTATTCAAGCCCGATCCAGCTTAGTATAGCCTAGTACAGCCCTCTAACTAGCCCCCCTCTCCTAGTCTATTCCCCCACTAGAATGGACTAGGCTAGACGTGGGTGTACTAAACTCTACTGGGCTCTAATAGGCTGTACTAGGCTCTAGTAGGCTGTAATAGGCTGTCCTAGGCTCTAGTAGGCTGTGCAAGACAGTACTGTACTATAAGCCATTGAAACGTTAATTTAAAACTATTGGTCGTGCACACAGACTCATGTAAAAACTATTGCCCGTGTACACAGTGGTTAGTCTCAAGTGTGAGGAGCCACAGGGCTGACAAGAGCCTAGTCCAGCCTAATAGAGCCTAGTAAAGCCTAGCACAGCCTAGTACACCCTGGTCTAGCCTATTCAAGCCCGATCCAGCTTGGTATAGCCTACTACAGCCCTCTAACTAGCCCCCCTCTCCTAGTCTATTCCTTCACTAGGCTGGACTAGGCTAGACTTGGCTGTACTAAACTCTACTGGGCTCTAATAGGCTGTACTAGGCTCTAGTAGGCTGTGCTAGGCTGTCCTAGGCTCTAGTAGGCTGTACGAGACAGTATTGTACTATAAGCCTAGAAACGTTAATGTAAAACTATTGGTCGTGCACACAGACTCATGTAAAAACTATTGCCCGTGTACACAGTGGTTAGTCTCAAGTGTGAGGAGCCACAGGGCTGACAAGAGCCTAGTCCAGCCTAATAGAGCCTAGTACAGCCTAGCACAGCCTATAACACCCTGGTCTATTCTATTCAAGCCCGATCCACCTTAGTATAGCCTAGTACAGCCCTCTAACTAGCCCCCCTCTCCTAGTCTATTCCCCCACTAGGCTGGACTAGGCTAGACTTAGCTGTACTAAACTTTACTGGGCTCTAATAGGCTGGATTAGGCTCTAGTAGGCTGGGCTAGGCTCTACTAGGCTCTAGTAGGCTGTACGAGACAGTACTGTACTATAAGCCTAGAAATGTTAATGTAAAACTATTGGTCGTGCACACAAACTCATGTAAAAACTATTGCCTGTGTACACAGTGGTTAATCTCAAGTGTGAGGAGCCACAGGGCTGACAAGGGACTAGTACAGCCTAATAGAGCCTAATAGAGTCTGGTACAGCCTAGTACAACCTAGTCTTACCTAGTCCAGTGTGTTCCATGCTAGTATAGCCTATATCGCCCTCCCATAGTCTGTTCCATCAAAAGGCTGGACTAGGCTAGACCTGGGTGTACTAGGCTTTACTGTACTAGACTCTCTGGTCTCTAATAGACTGTTTTAAATTCTGCTAGGCTGTGCTGGTCTGTAATAGGCTATATTAGGCTGTACAAGGCAGATCTGTACTATGGTCTACAAAGGTTCATGCAAAACTATTGGTCGTGCACACACAAGCTATTGCCCGTGTACACAGTGGATAATCCCTATGGGTTGAGGATCTACAGGGCGGACAAGAGCCTAGTACAGCCTATTAGAGTCTAGTACAGCCGAATAGAGCCTATTAGAGTCTATTACAGCCTAATCTATCCTAGTCCAGCCTTATCAGTGCTATTATAGCGTGGTACCCCCTCCCCTATTCTGTTCTCCCACCAGGCTGGACTAGGCTAGACCTGGGTGTACTAGGCGTTTACTGTGCTAGACTCTACTGGGCTCTAATAATCTGCTTTCAGATGTAGCAGGCTTTGCTAGGCTGTACTGGGCTCTATTAGGCTGTACAAGGCAGTACTTTACTTTGGCCTACAAATGTTCATGCAAAACTATTTGTCGTGCACACACAAACTATTGCCTGTGTACACAGTGGTCAATCCCAATGGTCTGAGTATCTACAGGGCTGACAAGGGACTAGTACAGCCTAATAGAGCCTATTAGAGTCTGGTACAGCCTAGTACAACCTAGTCTAGCCTAGTCCAGCCTGATCCCTGCTAGTATAGCCTATACCGCCGTCCCATAGCATGTTTTCCCACTAGGCTGGACTAGGCTAGATCTCGTTGTACTAGGCTGTACTTTACTAGACTCTACTGGTCTCTTAATAGGTTTTTTTCAGCTCTAGTCGGCTGTGCTAGGCTCTATTAGGCTGTACAAGGCAGTACTGCACTATGGCCTAGAAATGTTCATCTAAAACTATTGATCGTGCACACAAGCTATTGCCCTACCAGAGTACCAGAGTAATTCATAGTCAGTATCATAGTCATTCATAGTCCGTTGTCATGTATAGTCAGGTCCATAGTCAAACATAGTACCATAATGTAATGCTAAAATAGTCGATCTCCAAGCTCACAACGTGTCGCTGTAGATTGGCTATTTTAACTACTTTCAAAATAATAAAACATGGCTAATAAGTCATAAGGCACAAGAAGCCCTGCAAAATACAGCCCATCATCAGTAAGGTCAAGTTAGTCAAGACTTTGTTTTTTAGATTTTTTTTATTGAGCAACAAAATGCTCATTTACACTGAATTAAGCAATTCTCGTGACAGAAAACGTTTTCCATTTCAACAAAAGAGGCATTTCCTTGACCATCCTCTTTCAAGGCACAAGCCTGCAACTTCTCAGTACACGGTCAAAGTACTCTCCTAGCCGGCAGGTTAGTAAACCAAGTGTGAATGACCTGAAATCAGTTTCTTCACAGTTCAACATGAATGTAAATGGAACCAAAGCTACTGAAGCTTTTACAGTCAGATCATCATTACCATCCTCTACAACAGGCGTTGGTAAGACACTGTCTTGAGTTATGTTAACACACCTCTGGCTTCGGATTTACAGTAGTCATGGGGTGTGTAGGCTACTGTAACAAAGAAAATAATTATATTTTAACACTAAAAGATGCAAGGCATGTGTAGTTGAAGACTAATAGGCTAATAGCCAAATGCAAGGCAGATGAGATTGAATTGTAAAACACGCAATGCTACTGTATTTCAGTATTTCTTTTGCTCTGACAGATGTGCTAAATACTGGGTCAGCCAGCATAGAGATGACACTAATTATGATTGTCTACTGTGTGACTGCCAAACTCGAGCCGCTTGGCCATGACTCTGGACCTGGTCTGTTTCCTTTTTTGCACGGCCTGTTTAAACGGCGAGTTTATTGATGTTTTTGCCTTTAAGGCACAGCTGTTTGGGAGCGCTCGCCTAGTCAGAATAGGACTGCTCCTGGTCCACTGGCTCTTCCTCTGATCTTGTCCATGACGTGGTGAAGTATGGGGTGAGGAGGAACCCCCAGAACTTACATCCTGGTAGGGAACCTGGAGAGGATTTTGGAAGAAAAAAATACACAATTCTCTAAGTACACAAGACAATATACCCACTCCTCAGCTTCTTGTTGACACAGGTGTGAAGGTGAATAGTCCATGAAGGTGAATAGTCCATATAGGTACCAATGTATAACTATGTAAGAGACTGAGGGGGATAGTGATACTGACGGGGTTGATATATTCTTACAATAACTGCGACAAATCTCTGTACGTACGTACGTACGTATGTAACCTATTAGGCATTGGCCAGGTTTCACGCAGCATTTGTGCAGGACAGGACAGGAGGACAGGACAGACGCGAGGTAACTATATTCTAAATAAGCCAACATACCTCCATTTCCTCCTCTGTCGTCTCCTCCTCTGTCGTCTCCTCCTCACTCTCGCCCTCGTCTCTGGCCCTCACTCTCGCCTTCTTTGTAGCTTTTTTAAAGAAAAATATATGTTACAATAACATAATCACACTGTAAATCAAAGCAAATCAGGAGTCAAGCTGAATAGTTTACTCACCAGGAGCCTTCTTGGAGAGGGCAGAGGACTCTGTTGTCTCGCCCTTGTCTCTGGCCCTCTTGACAACTCTCGCCTTCTTTGTAGCTTTTTTAAAGAAAAATATATGTTACAATAACATATAATCACACTGTAAATCAAAGCAAATCAGGAGTCAAGCAGAAGCTGAATAGTTTACCCACCAGGAGCCTTCTTGGAGAGGGAGGAAACATATCTGACAAGCTCCTGCACTGTGGAGGGCTTCAACGTGTCGAAGTCGACAGTGACGTCGTCGCCAACGACGACGATGTTCTCCTGCCTCTTCAAAATAGTGAGGACGGGTTGCAGCTGAACGTCCTTCAGGCTCTGGATGTCCAGGGCGAGCTTCAACCTGGGATGCGGGCTGGAGGACTAGGTAGGGAGGTAGGGAGTGTCAATATGGTTGTAATACTAATTGGTTGTAGGTTTATCCGTGTGTCAGAGCCATTTTGGTTTGTTAGAAATGCCACTTGAACACAGCTGTGTGTTGATACTCACTCCTGCTCTAGAAGGTCCAGGTTGATCATCCTGGGGGGCAGTAGAGAGGCCAGACGGTCCAGGAGAGAGGCCAGATGCATCAGCCTGGAGGGGGGGATGTGAGAATAGATAAACTTGTTAGATGATGAGCAATTACAGAATAAGAGAAGCACAGTATAAAATAATTTCATGAATGAGGGTAGTTAGATGATGGGGATGGTTAAGAGGATGCGATATTTGTTAGCTGATGCGTAGTTAGAACCTGACTAACCTGTTCCTCGCTGTGAGAGGAAATTCGCTCCCCCTCATGAATGGCCAGTTCTTTGGCCCTTTGCAGGAGTCCTGCCATCTCCTCCTCTGTGGCCTCCGGCTGTGGCCCATTCAGGGAGCGGTGTATCAGCGCCCTTATTTCTGCCGTCTCTTGGGGAGTGGGGTTGAAGGCATAAAACCTGTCACAGACCTCTGTATTGTGGGCCATGAGGTCCGTCACCTTCTTGCGGTCCTCTGGCGACATGGTTTTGCGCGCCTGTTTCATTTACACATATAAAACACAATATGGAAAAATCTAATTGGTTCACAGATATTCACTATATTCAACAAATAAATAGATTATGTAATGTTGGCCAATGCTGCTTACATAGTACGAGATGGCAGTCCGGATCAGCATGAACCACGGGCTCCCTGGAAGGCCACACCTGGCCCATTCCTTCCGGAAATGGGAGAGTAGTGTGCTACATGGGTCTTTCCCAGCAGTAAAAAAGAAATACGCGTTCTTTTTCCCCGCATAGCTCTCCTTGAGACAAGGAAAATTGTTTTTATTAATTGCGGGGTTGGACAAATTGGGACAAACAATAAAGTATATGAGTCCACTGTACTAATTAACGTACTGTCAGTTGATGCTATGTGTTTGGTTTGTGTTTGTGTATCAAGGTATAGAAAAGTCCTTATGGCAGCACTGAGAAAACTTGACTAACCTTGATCTTGAGGAAGTCCTCGACCCATGAAAACTCTTCCGCCGTTGCATGTACGCAGGCTTCGCCATACATTTGTGCGGTCTTGTGTTCCTTCACCTATCAAATAGAGAGAAAGATTTACACATGGAAAAGGAAAAGAGGGTCTTCGTAGCAGGCTAACACTTTACGGGCAGGGTATGAAATGTATGAAAAAGTGTGACGTAATACACGAGAAAGTGTGGAAAAGTGTGATTTAATACATGAGAAAGCGTGAAAAATTGTGATGTAATACATGAGATCCCATGGAAAACATGCCTTCTTTCCTATGCAAGATATGCACAGGCGAGACAGGCAGATCATTTGATACACGTAAAAAATTGCATCAAAACTAATGTGAGAAAGAAAATATAAAAATATCAACCCGTACCTCAAGACACCAAGCAATACAGGAGAACTTAGAAGAAAACCAACTGATGGACTGGGAGGGCTTAGATAGTTCATAGGGATTCCAACGGGTGGATAACAGAATCAGTGTAAAACCAGAAACGAACCCAAAAACCTTTGACCGGGTGAAGGAGCCTCTCAACTATAGGCTATCGCATACCTGGGACACAATCCTGCGGAAGCGCCCCAGCTGAAATGAAGAAGTTACAGTTAAACCTGGACTGAAATGAAGAGTAAGTTAGTTCAGCTCTCACTGTATCGGTTCGCAGTTGAGTGTATGACGGCTGGGATGAGGATCAGCATCTCCAAATCTGAGGCCATGGTTCTCAGCAGGAAACCGATGGTTTGTGCAGTCCATGTAGGGAATGAAACTTTGCCCCAGGTGAAGGAGTTCAAGTATTTCGGGGTCTTATTCACAAGTGAGGGGAGGGCGGAACAGGAGATCAGCCGGAGAATCGGAGCAGCAGGGGCAGTATTGCAGTCGCTGTACCGCACTGTTGTGACAAAAAGAGAGCTTAGCCAGAAGGCAAAGCTCTCAGTCTACCGAGCAATCTTCGTTCCTACTCTCACCTATGGTCATGAAGTGTGGGTCATGACTGAAAGAATAAGGTGGCGGATACAAGCGGCCAAAATGAGTTTTCTCAGACGGGTGGCTGGTGTCTCCCTTAGAGATAGGGTGAGAAATTCAGTCACGCGAGAGAGACTCGGAGTAGAGCCGCTGCCCGCTGCTTCTTCGCTTGGAAAGGAGCCAGCTTAGGTGGTTCGGGCATCAAGGATGCCTCGCGAGCGCCTCCCTAGAGAGGTCCTCGATGCATGTCCCACCGGGAGGAGACCCCGGGGCAGACCAAGGAACAGATCAGATCTCCAATCTGGCCTTGGAACGCCTCGGGATCCCCAACGAGGAGGTTGCTAATGTTGCTCGGGCGAGGTAAGTCTTTAGCTCTCTGCTGGAACTGTTGCCCCCGCGACCCGACTCCGGATAAGCGGTTGAAGATGGATGGATGGAAGTTAGTTGAATTTGGACTCTATGATATGGAGAGGTAAGTTAGTGAGGCAGCAGTGCTAACCACTCTACCATGCCACCCTACATGAAAGTCAAATCATTTGTTAACAATATGGTCCCTGGAAGAAAGTGAATAAATCTAAACAAGCACTCACAAGTATCAGGAAGTCTATTTGTTCTTTGGACTTCTCCGCCGCCCTGTCCCTGGTCGTCCTGGCCAGCCCGACTTCCATGTCCACCATATTCTTTAGGACACAGGGCCTGTGTCCATAAAGAATCGCCCAATAGCCACACATGAGGCCGTAAAACCTCTGCCGTAGGCCGCTGTTCTTCGGGCTCTTCTTAAGTTTCTCTGGGTAAAAAAAGAAAGGGGGGGGACACAGAAGTTCAAACAAGAAATATAAGTAGGCCTATTGTGTTTTTATAGTCTAAAAAAAAAAAAGTAGATTTTGCTATATTGTGATTGTAGGGGAATAGCTCTGTGTATGTGTGGGAATGGTATAGTCTAGGGGTGGGCAACTTTGATGATGCAGAGGGCCACTATATTTCCACACTCACTCCAGAGGGCCACTATATTTCCACACTCACTCCAGAGGGCCACTATATTTCCACACTCACTCCAGAGGGCCACTATATTTCCACACTCACTCCAGAGGGACACAATATTTCCACACTCACTCCAGAGGGACACATTTCATATCTAAGACGCGTTTTGGGCTTGTAGATCTGCTATTTTTGAATTGGAATCCTGAAAAGTAACATTTTTATTTAATTTCAAATGCATTTAGCTATACTTAAAGGAGAATTTTGGACTAAAGTTTTCTTACCTTTTCTATGACGTTATGATATCTTAGGATGAATGGTACAGTAGAAAAATGTCATAACTCCACCCCTGAGCCGCCACAGCTTAAAAGGTGCGCGGATAGGCCTTAGGTTAGATCACATATTTTAATAGCTTTTTTTTATTTATTTTTTTGTGAGATCTGACGTTCATAGTGACAGAACACTATGCAACCAAAAAAAAAAAAAAAAAAAAAAACAGAAGTCTCGCTAGACGAGATTGAAATCTCGAGATTGAAATCTCGTCTAGCGAGACTGCTGTTTTTTTTTGTTTTTTTTTTGGGACAGTGTTTTGTCACTATGAACGTCAGATCTCACCAAAAATAAATTAAAAAAAAGCTATTAAAATATGTGATCTAACCTAAGGCCTATCCGCGCACCTTTTAAGCTGTGGCGGCTCAGGGGTGGAGTTATGAAATTTTTCTACTGTACCATTCATCCTAAGATATCATAACGTCATAGAAAAGGTAAGAAAACTTTAGTCCAAAATTCTCCTTTAAGTTAACTTTATGGACTTAAATACAAATACATTGGACAATATATTGTAATACTTAGCCATTAATGTTTGCATGTTTGGAATTGTAACAGCTGAAATCAGTAATATATCAGTATTCCAACATTAACCTGAGGGCCACATTAAGTGAACGTGGGGGGGCGCATGTGGCCCCCGGGCCGCCAGTTGCCCATGTATGGACTATACCATAGCTAAATGCATTTGAAACTAAATAAAAATGATACTTTTCAGGATTCCAATTCAAAAATAGCAAAAGAAATATTCAGGATTCAAATTCAAATATAGCAAAAATAGCAGATCTACAAGCCCAAAACGCGTCGCAGATATGAAATGTGTCCCTCTGGAGGGAGTGTGGAAATATGGTGGACCTCTGGAGTGAGTGTGGAAATATAGTGGCCCTCTGCATCATCAAAGTTGCCCACCCCTGGTATAGTCTGATGAGATGAGAGCGTAAACATACCCAGGATCTCAGGAATCTCCTTCCTGGCAGAAGACTGGAAATCAAGCAGGTTCTTTTTTGAGGGGAGCTGCTCGTGTTTGGCACGTTTAGTTGCCTGCTGGTGACGGACCAGATCTCTTCGGATGCCCTTCATCATACAACCAAAGGTGGTATCGATGTTGTACCAATCAGACTTAGAAATTCTGCAACCAGTCACACGGCTCTCCTTTGCATGTACAAGAAACTGCTTGACCGCCTGAATGTAGGCCAGCACTGAAGGTGGGGACATACTGTCCTTAAGGCTCCTGTAAAAGCTGCAAAATGTTGGAGATATTGTTGTGATATTGATGGTGATATACATGAACTGATAACACAAAAAAAGCTAACATTGCAATAGCAGCAAGCAGGTAGGCTGGTGGACTGACAGGCTGTCAAACTGAGAGGAATGGCTTTCCCTGGACTGACTGGCCCTGGACTCTTAGCTAAAAAGGGCCAGACCAGTCATGATCTGTGTTGCTTTGCAAAATGAGTCACCCCAAACGTGTCAATGTAGTAGCATTAATTTTCCCATTTACAGCTCTGGAAAGGAGATATCCATATATTTACATGTTTAAACCGAGAGGCAAGATTAGACTTTTTGAACTGGGGACCCAGCAAAAATATACTGATTGGCCAGTCTCTCCACGAAAACTCACCTCTTTATTCGGAGGATGTTGTGGAGGAACTTCCAGTCCCCCATCCTGACCACGCCGTCGGCCATATACTGAATAAAGGCCTTTATTCGACTGACCTTCGATCCTGCGTTGTTCCTTGAAACTGTGGTGGGATCCGCTCCCTCCCGAGCCTGTTTGTATGTTTCTATGACAGTTTCTGTAATGACATATGTAACACACATTGTTGAATACAACATTTTTGTGCCTGGATAGTTCGTATAGTGGTGTTCTGTGTGGCATTTGAATGGCCCCGGTCATCTATCTGTGTGTGTGTGTGTGTGTACGTGTGTGTGTGTGTGTGTACGTGTGTGTGTGTGTGTGTGTGTGTGTGTGTGTGTGTGTGTGTGTGTGTGTGTGTGTGTGTGTGTGTGTGTGTGTGTGTGTGTGTGTGTGTGTGTGTGTGTGTGTGTGTGTGTGTGTGTGTGTGTGTACGTGTGTGTGTGTGTACGTACTCACCAAAGACCTGAGGCAGCTTGATGTCTCTCATCTTATTTGCCCGGTTTTTCCCCTGTGCCCAGGGCTTGATTTTTGGGGAGGTGGTCAGTGAAAAGACGTTGAACGTCTTTGTCGCTCCTCGGGATGATACCATCTAGATGTGTAAGACAAAACACCAGCCGAAACCAGCCCACATTAACCATTACATAACTTATACACAAAATGACAGAATCAGATTAAATGACATCTCTACATAATGTGTGGGAAAGTGAATAGAACTAGATAATACCTTTACAGGGGTCCCTTTTTTTCGGGGGGTGGGGGCAGCAGAGTCCTGCTCTGGTCCTGGGTCCTGGGTGGGGGCAGGAGAGTCATGTGGTCGTCCTGGGTCCTGGGAGGGGGCAGCAGAGTCCTGCGGTGGTCCTGGGTGGGGGGCAGCAGAGCCCTGCGGTGGTCCTGGGTCCGGGGTGGGGGCAGCAGAGTCCACCATGTCCTGGTCAGGACTGGAGTCCTGGTGGTCTGGACTCTGATACGGAGAGGTAAGTTACAGTTAAATACCCTAGACTCAGCTGGGAAATGTAGTCGCCACAGATGTGTACACTAATAGGAGTTGCGACTGTACATGCTGCATAGAAACTATGAGAAGTGAATGGTGACGAGTTCACGGCACTAGTTTCTACACGGTTCATAGTTTTTTTTTCTTTTTCTTTTCTATTGAGCATTGCCTGCCGTGTAAATGTTGTAATTGATTGGTGATGTATATAAAGCAACTTGACAAATAAGGGCCCTATAAGGGCTGTATTTTGCAGGGCTTCTTATGCCTTATGACTAAACTTATTAGCCATGTTTTATTATTTTGAAAGACATTTCAAGATAGTTAAAATAGCCGATCTACAGCGACACGTTGTGAGCTTGCAGATCGGCTATTTTAACTATCTTGA
The DNA here is from genome assembly GCF_963280865.1 of Gymnoscopelus braueri. Taxonomy (NCBI): domain Eukaryota; kingdom Metazoa; phylum Chordata; class Actinopteri; order Myctophiformes; family Myctophidae; genus Gymnoscopelus; species Gymnoscopelus braueri. The sequence continues at coordinate 73,946 of NW_027660968.1, read as the reverse complement.
TAGTTGTTAGGTAATGTATACAACACAATTTGACAGAAATGACTGACTACATGAATGCCTCACCTCTAGTGGTTGGTTGGGCAGGCGTAGGGAGGCAGCCTTCCTCTGAGCCCAGAGGTCCATCTTGGTGGTCCTGAGGCTTTCTTTTAACCGCCGGCAGTCCCTCCGGAGAGCCTGAAGTTCCTTCTCTTTTGTCTTGCACTCCTGGCAAGGAGTGCAAGATGTGGCCTCGTCCAAATCGACCCTCATATCATCATGCTGTGTGAAAGAGTGGAAACATGATCAGCATGCACAATAGGAGCACTATAGACTAGGAAATCGAACGGAGAACGAGGTTGAGGATGAAGACATTAATAAGGAGAGGGAGGGGGCAGCCCAACATTATTGTACAGTGGTGGAAAAGTACTCAAATGTTTTACTTAAGTAAAAGTACCAATACCACATTATAAAACTACTGTTACAAGTAAAACGCCTGTGTTGAAATGTCACTTGAGTAAAAGTTCAAACGTACTGGCCTCAAAATATACTTAAAGTACAAAAGTAAAAGTACTAATATGTTTGAAAACAGCAGATCTACATTGCGATGCGTTGTGAGCTTGCATATTGGCTATTTTCAAATAGCCTATATATAAAATGGTGGTTAATGTTTTATAATGTAATACATTTATATCTGCAAAGTAACTAGTAACTGAAGTTTTCAAATAAATGTGAAGTAAAAGTACAATATTTGGATCTGAGATTTAGTGGAGTAGAAGTAAAAGTATTGGAAATTGGAAATTCTCAAGTAAAGTAGAAATGCCTCAAAATTGTACTTAAGTAAATGTAGTTAGTTACTTTACACCACTGATATTGTACATACGTTGAGAGATAATGACGTCATTGGGACCTCAGGGTTGGTGGCCCTGAGCTCCTCAAGCAGACGTTTCGCTACCAGAAACCTGGTCTGCTGTTTCAGGGCCTCAAAATCCTCTCTGCGGTCCTTATGGACCCTCTCCAGGTGGCGTTCTAGAAATTTTCCCCCCACACCGCACAGAGGGCAATCACAGCGCCTTATGAAAGTAATTCTGTTGGCGAAGTTCATAAAAATCCTCCGCTCCTGCACATTATACATGTAATGAAGTTCTTTCAGGTGGCCCGGGAAGGACTTCCTGGTGTAATTACCACCACATATCGTGCAGGACGGCATTCTAAATATTAAAAGAGATAGGGGGGAGAAAGAATTTGTGAGAAAAATAAAAATCATTATTGAATTTAATTATTGGGATTTAAGTACATTGTTATTTTATATATACACATATATACACACACACATATAAATATATATCATATATATCTCGAAGTTTCTTTAATAATATTTTTTATCATAGAGCAGTGGTTCTCAAAGTGTGGTCTGGGGACCCCCAGGGGTCCTTGAGGGAGTTCCAGGGGGTCCACAGCAAACGAGGAACAGTTTAATCACTTTAAAGGAGAATTTTGGACTAAAGTTTTCTTACCTTTTCTATGACGTTATGATATCTTAGGATGAATGGTACAGTAGAAAAATGTCATAACTCCACCCCTGAGCCGCCACAGCTTAAAAGGTGCGCGGATAGGCCTTAGGTTAGATCACATATTTTAATAGCTTTTTTTAAATATTTTTTTGGTGAGATCTGACGTTCATAGTGACAGAACACTGTCCCAAAAAAAAAAAAAAGAACAAAAAAAGAGAAGTCTCGCTAGACGAGATTGAAATCTTGAGATTTCAATCTCGTCTAGCGAGACTTCTGTCTCTATGAACGTCAGATCTCACAAAAAAAAAAAAAAAAAAAAGCTGTTAAAATATGTGATCTAACCTAAGGCCTATCCGCGCACCTTTTAAGCTGTGGCGGCTCAGGGGTGGAGTTATGAAAATTTTCTACTGTACCATTCATCCTAAGATATCATAACGTCATAGAAAAGGTAAGAAAACTTTAGTCCAAAATTCTCCTTTAACCCTATTTTATACTTTGTTTGAAAATAGCCGATCTACAAGCTCACAACGCGTCCCATTACTGGCCATTTTGAGCTTGGAAAACGGCTATTTTCAAAACATTTTGATATATCTTGAAACATTTTCCCTGGCAGAAAATATTTTCAGGTGGGGGTCTGCAGCCAAATGCATGTCAATTTGGGGGTCCTGGACATGAAAATGTTTGAGACGGTCTGAAATTACAATCTAACCCCACTTCCTACCTGAAAGTCCCCTATACCCACCCGTCATACCCATCCCCATACCCCCCACATAGCCCCCTACACCCCTCCTTGCACCACCATATCACGCACCACACCCCTATTTCCACCCCATTACATACCAAGCAGCTGCTACCTTAAAGACCCTCCATATCCACCCACCAGCTTTCAGTAATACAATGTTTTATATCCTCTACTAACGCTACTCCTGAACATCATGAAATATGGATAACAATATGGTACAGAAGTACCTCCACAGAGCTATTAATTTTAATTTTATGTTTGGAGTCTGGTGTTCCACCATCTTTAGACTTATAGTTTAGGTATTCTTTACTTCATTCTCTCAATTTTATTTCTGTGTGTGATTTCCTGTGATTTCTGTGTGCAGCAATCGCACACAGGTGTGACTGCAGGCAGAGCCATGCAGTCATGCCTTATATGGGAATTGGTGGGGTGGCTCCCTATGGTAATTAGGATGAACTGGCACACCCTTTCAAGTAATGAGGATTGGGATTCATCATCATCATCATCAAGAAGAACATATTTACGAACAATTCTGCCTTTTAAGAACGTTTCATGAATCTGACTCAACTTCTCTTAGGAATTCACTTAGGAAGAAATGTAAGAGGAAACATTAGGAACTTATTACTGAATGAGGCCCATTGTGATAAAACCTCCTATCTGCTTCAGTGCCAGAATTTTTTTTTTTTTTTTTTTTTTCAAAAAGGTTACTCCAGTTAGAAGCCATTGTGTAATTAATCGTACAATGTTTGACACACCTGTACCTAGCTAATGCCCTTAACATGTCAATACTGTGTTCAATGCATTCACAGAGTTACAAGGTCACATATGAAACAAACATTTCTGGGGTAAAACACTAAGTTAATTGTAAAGGAGTGAAGTTTATTGTTGGTCACCTGTTCTCTTCCACACTATAAAGTTCTGTTGTTGTTGCTCGCTCCAAATGTTGCTCTGCTCCAAATGTTGCTCCACTCTGATGTTGAGAACTGGCAAATGGCTAACAAAGTTGGGCCAATCCATTGGTCTTCAATAGTGGGGTTCCAAGTACTTGGAAGGTGCCAAGTACTGTAAAAGATGGGGGGGGGGGGATTTGGCACTATATGCTGGTCTTTCTGTTGCATGCCTATTCCATTTCTATTTGTGAAGTGAATCTAAACCCAAAACAGAGTTTAGATTAACATCTATTTAAGTGGTTGTTTATTAATGCTTCATTGAAATCTTTAAGCTTGTAGGCTACTATAGCCTTGAAAGCCCTTCCCCCCACACTCTACTGCCACTGAGTCTCTGCCAGGTGAACTAAATTAAGTGGTGTAAAGTAACTAAGTACATTTACTTAAGTACTCTATGGCTCTATTAGGCTGTACTAGTCCCTTGTCAGCCCTGTACAAACTCAGACCATTGGGATTAACCACTGTGTACACGGGCAATAGTTTGTGTGTGCACGACCAATAGTTTTGCATGAACATTTGTAGGCCAAAGTAGACCTTTGTAGACCACAGTACAGATCTGCCTTGTACAGCCTAATAGAGCCTAGTACAGCCTAGCAGAGCCTACTAGAGCTTAAAACAGCCTATTAGAGACCAGTAGAGTCTAGTACAGTACAGCCTAGTACACCCAAGACTAGTCTAGACAGCCTTTTGGGAGAACAGACTAGGGGAGGGTGGTATAGTCCATACTAGCATGGGCTCTATTAGGCTGTACTAGTCCCTTGTCAGCCCTGTAGATACTCAGACCATTGGGATTAACCACTGTGTACACGGGCAATAGTTTGTGTGTGCACGACCAATAGTTTTGCATGAACATTTGTAGGACAAATTAAAGTACTGCCGTCTTTAGCCTAATAGGGCCCAGTACAGCCTAAAAAAGCCTGCTAGAGATGAAAACAGACTATTAGAGCCCAGCAGAGTGTAGTGCAGTAAAGCCTAGTACACCCAGGTCTAGCCTAGTCCAGCCTGGTGGGAGAACAGAATAGGGGAGGGGGTACCAGGCTCTGCTAGGACTGATAAGGCTGGACTAGGATAGATTAGGCTGTACTAGGCTTTACTAGACTCTTTTAGGCTCTATTAGGCTGTACTAGTCCCTTGTCAGTCCTGTAGATACTCAGACCATTGGGATTAACCACTGTGTACACGGGCAATAGTTTGTGTGTGCACGACCAATAGTTTTGCATTAATATTTGTAGGACAAAGTAAAGTACTGCCTTCTATAGCCTAATAGAGCCCAGTAGAGCCTAGCAAAGCCTGCTAGAGCTGAAAACAGACTATTAGAGCCCAGCAGAGTCTAGTACAGTAAAGCCTAGTACACCCCCGTCTAGCCTAGTCCAGCCTGGTGGGAGAATACAAATAGGGGAGGGGGTACCAGGCTCTGCTAGGACTGATAAGGCTGGACTAGGATAGATTAGGCTGTACTAGGCTGTACTAGACTCTAATAGGCTCTATTAGGCTGTACTAGTCCCTTGTCAGCCCTGTAGATACTCAGACCATTGGGATTAACCACTGTGTACACGGGCAATAGTTTGTGTGTGCACAACCAATAGTTTTGCATGAACATTTGTAGGCCAAAGTAGACCTTTGTAGACCATAGTACAGATCTGCCTTATACAGCCTAATAGCGCCTAGTACAGCCTAGCAGAGCCTACTAGAGCTTAAAACAGCCTATTAGAGACCAGTAGAGTCTAGTACAGTACAGCCTAGTACACCCAAGACTAGTCTAGTCCAGCCTTTTGGGAGAAGAGACTAGGGGAGGTTGGTATAGGCTATACTAGCATGGAACAGGCTGGACTAGGCTAGACTAGGTTGTACTAGGCTGTACCAGACTCTAATAGGCTCTATTAGGCTGTACTAGTCCCTTGTCAGCCCTTTATATACTCAGACCATTGGGATTAACCACTGTGTACACGGGCAATAGTTTGTGTGTGCACGACCAATAGTTTTGCATGAACATGTGTTAGGCCAAAGTAGACCTTTGTAGACCTTAGTACAGATCTGCCTTGTACAGCCTAATATAGCCTAGTACAGCATAGCACAACCTACTAGAGCTTAAAACAGCCTTTTAGAGACCAGTAGAGTCTAGTACAGTACAGCGTAGTACACCCAAGACTAGTCTAGTCCAGCCTTTTGGGAGAAGAGACTAGGGGAGGTTGGTATAGGCTATACTAGCATGGAACAGGCTGGACTAGGCTAGACTAGGTTGTACTAGGCTGTACCAGACTCTAATAGGCTCTATTAGGCTGTACTAGTCCCTTGTCAGCCCTGTAGATACTCAGACCATTGGGATTAATCACTGTGTACACGGGCAATAGTTTGTGTGTGCACGACCAATAGTTTTGCATGTACATTTGTAGGACAAAGTACAGTACTGCCTTCTATAGCCTAATAGAGCCCAGTACAGTCTAACAAAGCCTGCTAGAGATGAAAACAGACTATTAGAGCCCAGCAGAGTGTAGTGCAGTAAAGCCTAGTACACCCAGGTCTAGCCTAGTCCAGCCTGGTGGGAGAACAGCATAGGGGAGGGGGTACCAGGCTATGCTAGGACTGATAAGGCTGGACTAGGATAGATTAGGCTGTACTAGGCTGTACTAGACTTTTTTAGGCTCTATTAGGCTATACTAGTCCCTTGTCAGCCCTGTAGATACTCGGACCATTGGGATTAACCACTGTGTACACGGGCAATAGTTTGTGTGTGCACGACCAATAGTTTTGCATTAATATTTGTAGGCCAAAGTAAAGTACTGCCTTCTATAGCCTAATAGAGCCCAGTACAGCCTAGCAAAGCCTGCTAGAGCTGAAAACAGACTATTAGAGCCCAGCAGAGTCTAGTACAGTAAAGCCTAGTACACCCCCGTCTAGCCTAGTCCAGCCTGGTGGGAGAACACAATAGGGGAGGGGGTACCAGGCTCTGCTAGGACTGATAAGGCTGGACTAGGATAGATTAGGCTGTACTAGGCTGTACTAGACTCTAATAGGCTCTATTAGGCTGTACTTGTCCCTTGTCAGCCCTGTAGATACTCAGACCATTGGGATTAACCACTGTGTACACGGGCAATAGTTTGTGTGTGCACGACCAATAGTTTTGCATGAACATTTGTAGGCCAAAGTAGACCTTCGTAGACCATAGTACAGATCTGCCTTGTACAGCCTAATAGCGCCTAGTACAGTCTAGCAGAGCCTACTAGAGCTTAAAACAGCCTATTAGAGACCAGTAGAGTCTAGTACAGTACAGCCTAGTACACCCAAGACTAGTCTAGTCCAGCCTTTTGGGAGAAGAGACTGTTTTGGGAGAAGAGACTGTTTTGGGAGAAGAGCCCGTGTACTGTGTACACGGGCAATAGTTTGTGTGTGCACGACCAATAGTTTTGCATGAACATTTGTAGGCCACAGTAGACCTTTGTAGACCATAGTACAGATCTGCCTTGTACAGCCTAATAGCACCTAGTACAGCCTAGCACAGCCTACTAGAGCTTAAAACAGCCTATTAGAGACCAGTAGAGTCTAGTACAGTACAGCCTAGTACACCCAAGACTAGTCTAGTCCAGCCTTTTGGGAGAAGAGACTAGGGGAGGTTGGTATAGGCTATACTAGCATGGAACAGGCTGGATTAGGCTAGACTAGGTTGTACTAGGCTGTACCAGACTCTAATAGGCTCTATTAGGCTGTACTAGTCCCTTGTCAGCCCTTTATATACTCAGACCATTGGGCTTAACCACTGTGTACACGGGCAATAGTTTGTGTGTGCACGACCAATAGTTTAACATGAACATTTGTAGGCCAAAGTAGACAGTTGTACACCATAGTACAGATCTGCCTTGTACAGCCTATTAGAGCCTAGTACATTCTAGCACAGCCTACTAGAGCTTAAAACAGCCTATTAGAGACCAGTAGAGTCTAGTACAGTACAGCCTAGTACACCCAAGACTAGTCTAGTCCAGCCTTTTGGGAGAAGAGACTAGGGGAGGGTGGTATAGGCTATACTAGCATGGAACAGGCTGGACTAGAATAGACTAGGTTGCACTAGGCTGTACCAGACTCTAATAGGCTCTATTAGGCTGTACTAGTCCCTTGTCAGCCCTGTAGATACTCAGACCATTGGGAATAACCACTGTGTACACGGGCAATAGTTTGTGTGTGCACGACCAATAGTTTTGCATGTACATTTGTAGGACAAAGTTAAGTACTGCCTTCTATAGCCTAATAGAGCCCAGTACAGTCTAACAAAGCCTGCTAGAGATGAAAACAGACTATTAGAGCCCAGCAGAGTGTAGTGCAGTAAAGCCTAGTACACCCAGGTCTAGCCTAGTCCAGCCTGGTGGGAGAACAGAATAGGGGAGGGGGTACCAGGCTATGCTAGGACTGATAAGGCTGGACTAGGATAGATTAGGCTGTACTAGGCTGTACTAGACTCTAATAGGCTCTATTAGGCTGTACTAGTCCCTTTTCAGCCCTTTATATACTCAGACCATTGGGATTAACCACTGTGTACACGGGCAATAGTTTGTGTGTGCACGACCAATAGTTTTGCATGAACATGTGTTAGGCCAAAGTAGACCTTTGTAGACCTTAGTACAGATCTGCCTTGTACAGCCTAATAGAGCCTAGTACAGCCTAGCACAACCTACTAGAGCATAAAACAGCCTATTAGAGACCAGTAGAGTCTAGTACAGTACAGCCTAGTACACCCAAGACTAGTCTAGTCCAGCCTTTTGGGAGAAGAGACTAGGGGAGGGTGGTATAGGCTATACTAGCATGGAACAGGCTGGACTAGGCTAGACTAGGTTGTACTAGGCTGTACCAGACTCTAATAGGCTCTATTAGGCTGTACTAGTCCCTTGTCAGCCCTTTATATACTCAGACCATTGGGCTTAACCACTGTGTACACGGGCAATAGTTTGTGTGTGCACGACCAATAGTTTAACATGAACATTTGTAGGCCAAAGTAGACAGTTGTACACCATAGTACAGATCTGCCTTGTACAGCCTATTAGAGCCTAGTACATTCTAGCACAGCCTACTAGAGCTTAAAACAGCCTATTAGAGACCAGTAGAGTCTAGTACAGTACAGCCTAGTACACCCAAGACTAGTCTAGTCCAGCCTTTTGGGAGAAGAGACTAGGGGAGGGTGGTATAGGCTATACTAGCATGGAACAGGCTGGACTAGAATAGACTAGGTTGCACTAGGCTGTACCAGACTCTAATAGGCTCTATTAGGCTGTACTAGTCCCTTGTCAGCCCTGTAGATACTCAGACCATTGGGAATAACCACTGTGTACACGGGCAATAGTTTGTGTGTGCACGACCAATAGTTTTGCATGTACATTTGTAGGACAAAGTTAAGTACTGCCTTCTATAGCCTAATAGAGCCCAGTACAGTCTAACAAAGCCTGCTAGAGATGAAAACAGACTATTAGAGCCCAGCAGAGTGTAGTGCAGTAAAGCCTAGTACACCCAGGTCTAGCCTAGTCCAGCCTGGTGGGAGAACAGAATAGGGGAGAGGGTACCAGGCTATGCTAGGACTGATAAGGATGGACTAGGATAGATTAGGCTGTAATAGGCTGTACTAGACTCTTTTAGGCTCTATTAGGCTGTACTAGTCCCTTTTCAGCCCTGTAGATACTCAGACCATTGGGATTAACCACTGTGTACACGGGCAATGGTTTTTGTGTGCACGACCAATAGTTTTGCATTAATACTTGTAGGCCAAAGTAAAGTACTGCCTTCTATAGCCTAATAGAGCCCAGTACAGCCTAGCAAAGCCTGCTAGAGCTGAAAACAGACTATTAGAGCCCAGCAGAGTCTAGTACAGTAAAGCCTAGTACACCCCCGTCTAGCCTAGTCCAGCCTGGTGGGAGAACAAAATAGGGGAGGGGGTACCAGGCTCTGCTAGGACTGATAAGGCTGGACTAGGATAGATTAGGCTGTACTAGGCTGTACTAGACTCTAATAGGCTCTATTAGGCTGTACTAGTCCCTTGTCAGCCCTGTAGATACTCGGACCATTGGGATTAACCACTGTGTACACGGGCAATAGTTTGTGTGTGCACGACCAATAGTTTTGCATGAACATTTGTAGGACAAAGTAAAGTACTGCCTTCTTTAGCCTAATAGAGCCCAGTACAGCCTAGCAAAGCCTGCTAGAGATGAAAACAGACTATTAGAGCCCATCAGAGTGTAGTGCAGTAAAGCCTAGTACACCCAGGTCTAGCCTAGTCTAGCCTGGTGGGAGAACAGAATAGGGGAGGGGGTACCAGGCTATGTTAGGACTGATAAGGATGGACTAGGATAGATTAGGCTGTACTAGGCTGTACTAGACTCTTTTAGGCTCTATTAGGCTGTACTAGTCCCTTTTCAGCCCTGTAGATACTCAGACCATTGGGATTAACCACTGTGTACACAGGCAATAGTTTTTGTGTGCACGACCAATAGTTTTGCATTAATACTTGTAGGCCAAAGTAAAGTACTGCCTTCTATAGCCTAATAGAGCCCAGTACAGCCTAGCAAAGCCTGCTAGAGCTGAAAACAGACTATTGGAGCCCAGCAGAGTCTAGTACAGTAAAGCCTAGTACACCCCCGTCTAGCCTAGTCCAGCCTGGTGGGAGAACAAAATAGGGGAGGGGGTACCAGGCTCTGCTAGGACTGATAAGGCTGGACTAGGATAGATTAGGCTGTACTAGGCTGTACTAGACTCTAATAGGCTCTATTAGGCTGTACTAGTCCCTTGTCAGCCCTTTATATACTCAGACCATTGGGATTAACCACTGTGTACACGGGCAATAGTTTGTGTGTGCACGACCAATAGTTTTGCATGAACATGTGTTAGGCCAAAGTAGACCTTTGTAGACCTTAGTACAGATCTGCCTTGTACAGCCTAATAGAGCCTAGTACAGCATAGCACAACCTACTAGAGCATAAAACAGCCTATTAGAGACCAGTAGAGTCTAGTACAGTACAGCCTAGTACACCCAAGACTAGTCTAGTCCAGCCTTTTGGGAGAAGAGACTAGGGGAGGGTGGTATAGGCTATACTAGCATGGAACAGGCTGGACTAGGCTAGACTAGGTTGTACTAGGCTGTACCAGACTCTAATAGGCTCTATTAGGCTGTACTAGTCCCTTGTCAGCCATTTATATACTCAGACCATTGGGCATAACCACTTTGTACACGGGCAATAGTTTGTGTGTGCACGACCAATAGTTTTGCATGAACATTTGTAGGCCAAAGTAGACCTTTGTAGACCATAGTACAGATCTGCCTTGTACAGCCTAATAGCGCCTAGTGAAGCCTAGCACAGCCTACTATAGCTTAAAACAGCCTTTTAGAGACCAGTAGAGTCTAGTACAGTACAGCCTAGTACACCCAAGACTAGTCTAGTCCAGCCTTTTGGGAGAAGAGACTAGGGGAGGTTGGTATAGGCTATACTAGCATGGAACAGGCTGGACTAGGCTAGACTAGGTTGTACTAGGCTGTACCAGACTCTAATAGGCTCTATTAGGCTGTACTAGTCCCTTGTCAGCCCTTTATATACTCAGACCATTGGGATTAACCACTGTGTACACAGGCAATAGTTTGTGTGTGCACGACCAATAGTTTTGCATGAACATTTGTAGGACAAAGTAAAGTACTGCCTTCTATAGCCTAATAGAGCCCAGTACAGTCTAACAAAGCCTGCTAGAGATGAAAACAGACTATTAGAGCCCAGCAGAGTGTAGTGCAGTAAAGCCTAGTACACCCAGGTCTAGCCTAGTCCAGCCTGGTGGGAGAACAGAATAGGGGAGGGGGTACCAGGCTATGCTAGGACTGATAAGGCTGGAGTAGGATAGATTAGGCTGTACTAGGCTGTACTAGACTCTAATAGGCTCTATTAGGCTGTACTAGTCCCTTGTCAGCCCTGTAGATACTCGGACCATTGGGATTAACCACTGTGTACACGGGCAATAGTTTGTGTGTTCACGACCAATAGTTTTGCATGAATATTTGTTAGGCCAAAGTAGACCTTTGTAGACCATAGTACAGATCTGCCTTGTACAGCCTAATAGAGCCTAGTACAGCCTAGCACAACCTACTAGAGCTTAAAACAGCCTATTAGAGACCAGTAGAGTCTAGTATAGTACAGCCTAGAAAACCCAAGACTAGTCTAGTCCAGCCTTTTGGGAGAAGAGACTAGGGGAGGGTGGTATAGGCTATACTAGCATGGAACAGGCTGGACTAGGCTAGACTAGGTTGTACTAGGCTGTACCAGACTCTAATAGGCTCTACTAGGCTGTACTAGTCCCTTGTCAGCCCTTTATATACTCAGACCATTGGGCTTAACCACTGTGTACACGGGTAATAGTTTGTGTGTGCACGACCAATAGTTTTGCATGAACATTTGTAGGCCAAAGTAGACCTTTGTAGACCATAGTACAGATCTGCCTTGTACAGCCTAATAGCGCCTAGTGAAGCCTAGCAGAGCATACTAGAGCTTAAAACAGCCTTTTAGAGACCAGTAGAGTCTAGTACAGTACAGCCTAGTACACCCAAGACTAGTCTAGTCCAGCCTTTTGGGAGAAGAGACTAGGGGAGGTTGGTATAGGCTACACTAGCATGGAACAGGCTGGACTAGGCTAGGCTAGGTTATACTAGGCTGTACCAGACTCTAATAGGCTCTATTAGGCTGTACTAGTCCCTTGTCAGCCCTTTATATACTCAGACCATTGGGATTAACCACTGTGTACACGGGCAATAGTTTGTGTGTGCACGACCAATAGTTTTGCATGAACATTTGTAGGCCAAAGTAGACAGTTGTACACCATAGTACAGATCTGCCTTGTACAGCCTATTAGAGCCTAGTACAGCCTAGCACAGCCTACTAGAGCTTAAAACAGCCTATTAGAGACCAGTAGAGTCTAGTACAGTACAGTACAGCCTAGTACACCCAAGACTAGTCTAGTCCAGCCTTTTGGGAGAAGAGACTAGTGGAGGGTGGTATAGGCTATACTAGCATGGAACAGGCTGGACTAGAATAGACTAGGTTGCACTAGGCTGTACCAGACTCTAATAGGCTCTATTAGGCTGTACTAGTCCCTTGTCAGCCCTGTAGATACTCAGACCATTGGGATTAACCACTGTGTACACGGGCAATAGTTTGTGTGTGCACGACCAATAGTTTTGCATGTACATTTGTAGGACAAAGTAAAGTACTGCCTTCTATAGCCTAATAGAGCCCAGTACAGCCTAGCAAAGCCTGCTAGAGATGAAAACAGACTATTAGAGCCCAGCAGAGTGTAGTGCAGTAAAGCCTAGTACACCCAGGTCTAGCCTAGTCCAGCCTGGTGGGAGAACAGAATAGGGGAGGGGGTACCAGGCTATGCTAGGACTGATAAGGATGGACTAGGATAGATTAGGCTGTACTAGGCTGTACTAGACTCTTTTAGGCTCTATTAGGCTGTACTAGTCCCTTTTCAGCCCTGTAGATACTCAGACCATTGGGATTAACCACTGTGTACACGGGCAATAGTTTTCGTGTGCACGACCAATAGTTTTGCATTAATACTTGTAGGCCAAAGTAAAGTACTGCCTTCTATAGCCTAATAGAGCCCAGTACAGCCTAGCAAAGCCTGCTAGAGCTGAAAACAGACTATTGGAGCCCAGCAGAGTCTAGTACAGTAAAGCCTAGTACACCCCCGTCTAGCTTATCCAGCCTGGTGGGAGAACAAAATAGGGGAGGGGGTACCAGGCTCTGCTAGGACTGATAAGGCTGGACTAGGATAGATTAGGCTGTACTAGGCTGTACTAGACTCTAATAGGCTCTATTAGGCTGTACTAGTCCCTTGTCAGCCCTTTATATACTCAGACCATTGGGATTAACCACTGTGTACACGGGCAATAGTTTGTGTGTGCACGACCAATAGTTTTGCATGAACATGTGTTAGGCCAAAGTAGACCTTTGTAGACCTTAGTACAGATCTGCCTTGTACAGCCTAAAAGAGCCTAGTACAGCATAGCACAACCTACTAGAGCATAAAACAGCCTATTAGAGACCAGTAGAGTCTAGTACAGTACAGCCTAGTACACCCAAGACTAGTCTAGTCCAGCCTTTTGGGAGAAGAGACTAGGGGAGGGTGGTATAGGCTATACTAGCATGGAACAGGCTGGGCTAGACTAGGTTGTACTAGGCTGTACCAGACTCTAATAGGCTCTATTAGGCTGTACTAGTCCCTTGTCAGCCCTTTATATACTCAGACCATTGGGCTTAACCACTGTGTACACGGGCAATAGTTTGTGTGTGCACGACCAATAGTTTAACATGAACATTTGTAGGCCAAAGTAGACCTTTGTAGACCATAGTACAGATCTTCCTTGTACAGCCTAATAGCGCCTAGTGAAGCCTGGCACAGCCTACTATAGCTTAAGACAGCCTTTTAGAGATCAGTAGAGTCTAGTACAGTACAGCCTAGTACACCCAAGACTAGTCTAGTCCAGCCTTTTGGGAGAAGAGACTAGGGGAGGTTGGTATAGGCTATACTAGCATGGAACAGGCTGGACTAGGCTAGACTAGGTTGTACTAGGCTGTACCAGACTCTAATAGGCTCTATTAGGCTGTACTAGTCCCTTGTCAGCCCTGTAGATACTCAGACCATTGGGATTAACCACTGTGTACACGGGCAATAGTTTGTGTGTGCACGACCAATAGATTTGCATGAACATTTGTAGGCCAAAGTAGACAGTTTGTACACCATAGTACAGATCTGCCTTGTACAGCCTATTAGAGCCTAGTACAGCCTAGCACAACCTACTAGAGCTTAAAACAGCCTATTAGAGACCAGTAGAGTCTAGTACAGTACAGCCTAGTACACCCAAGACTAGTCTAGTCCAGCCTTTTGGGAGAAGAGACTAGGGGAGGGTGGTATAGGCTATACTAGCATGGAACAGGCTGGACTAGAATAGACTAGGTTGCACTAGGCTGTACCAGACTCTAATAGGCTCTATTAGGCTGTACTAGTCCCTTGTCAGCCCTGTAGATACTCAGACCATTGAGATTAACCACTGTGTACACGGGCAATAGTTTGTGTGTGCACGACCAATAGTTTTGCATATACATTTGTAGGACAAAGTAAAGTACTGCCTTCTATAGCCTAATAGAGCCCAGTACAGCCTAGCAAAGCCTGCTAGAGCTGAAAACAGACTATTAGAGCCCAGCAGAGTCTAGTACAGTAAAGCCTAGTACACCCCCGTCTAGCCTAGTCCAGCCTGGTGGGAGAACAAAATAGGGGAGGGGGTACCAGGCTCTGCTAGGACTGATAAGGCTGGACTAGGATAGATTAGGCTGTACTAGGCTGTACTAGACTCTAATAGGCTCTATTAGGCTGTACTAGTCCCTTTTCAGCCCTTTATATACTCAGACCATTGGGATTAACCACTGTGTACACGGGCAATAGTTTGTGTGTGCACGACCAATAGTTTTGCATGAACATGTGTTAGGCCAAAGTAGACCTTTGTAGACCTTAGTACAGATCTGCCTTGTACAGCCTAATAGAGCCTAGTACAGCATAGCACAACCTACTAGAGCATAAAACAGCCTATTAGAGACCAGTAGAGTCTAGTACAGTACAGCCTAGTACACCCAAGACTAGTCTAGTCCAGCCTTTTGGGAGAAGAGACTAGGGGAGGGTGGTATAGGCTATACTAGCATGGAACAGGCTGGACTAGGCTAGACTAGGTTGTACTAGGCTGTACCAGACTCTAATAGGCTCTATTAGGCTGTACTAGTCCCTTGTCAGCCCTTTATATACTCAGACCATTGGGCTTAACCACTGTGTACACGGGCAATAGTTTGTGTGTGCACGACCAATAGTTTAACATGAACATTTGTAGGCCAAAGTAGACAGTTGTACACCATAGTACAGATCTGCCTTGTACAGCCTATTAGAGCCTAGTACATTCTAGCACAGCCTACTAGAGCTTAAAACAGCCTATTAGAGACCAGTAGAGTCTAGTACAGTACAGCCTAGTACACCCAAGACTAGTCTAGTCCAGCCTTTTGGGAGAAGAGACTAGGGGAGGGTGGTATAGGCTATACTAGCATGGAACAGGCTGGACTAGAATAGACTAGGTTGCACTAGGCTGTACCAGACTCTAATAGGCTCTATTAGGCTGTACTAGTCCCTTGTCAGCCCTGTAGATACTCAGACCATTGGGAATAACCACTGTGTACACGGGCAATAGTTTGTGTGTGCACGACCAATAGTTTTGCATGTACATTTGTAGGACAAAGTTAAGTACTGCCTTCTATAGCCTAATAGAGCCCAGTACAGTCTAACAAAGCCTGCTAGAGATGAAAACAGACTATTAGAGCCCAGCAGAGTGTAGTGCAGTAAAGCCTAGTACACCCAGGTCTAGCCTAGTCATGCCTGGTGGGAGAACAGAATAGGGGAGGGGGTACCAGGCTATGCTAGGACTGATAAGGATGGACTAGGATAGATTAGGCTGTAATAGGCTGTACTAGACTCTTTTAGGCTCTATTAGGCTGTACTAGTCCCTTTTCAGCCCTGTAGATACTCAGACCATTGGGATTAACCACTGTGTACACGGGCAATGGTTTTTGTGTGCACGACCAATAGTTTTGCATTAATACTTGTAGGCCAAAGTAAAGTACTGCCTTCTATAGCCTAATAGAGCCCAGTACAGCCTAGCAAAGCCTGCTAGAGCTGAAAACAGACTATTAGAGCCCAGCAGAGTCTAGTACAGTAAAGCCTAGTACACCCCCGTCTAGCCTAGTCCAGCCTGGTGGGAGAACAAAATAGGGGAGGGGGTACCAGGCTCTGCTAGGACTGATAAGGCTGGACTAGGATAGATTAGGCTGTACTAGGCTGTACTAGACTCTAATAGGCTCTATTAGGCTGTACTAGTCCCTTGTCAGCCCTTTATATACTCAGACCATTGGGATTAACCACTGTGTACACGGGCAATAGTTTGTGTGTGCACGACCAATAGTTTTGCATGAACATGGGTTAGGCCAAAGTAGACCTTTGTTGACCTTAGTACAGATCTGCCTTGTACAGCCTAATAGAGCCTAGTACAGCATAGCACAACCTACTAGAGCATAAAACAGCCTATTAGAGACCAGTAGAGTCTAGTACAGTACAGCCTAGTACACCCAAGACTAGTCTAGTCCAGCCTTTTGGGATAAGAGACTAGGGGAGGGTGGTATAGGCTATACTAGCATGGAACAGGCTGGACTAGGATAGACTAGGTTGTACTAGGCTGTACCAGACTCTAATAGGCTCTATTAGGCTGTACTAGTCCCTTGTCAGCCCTTTATATACTCAGACCATTGGGCTTAACCACTGTGTACACGGGCAATAGTTTGTGTGCACGACCAATAGTTTTGCATGAACATTTGTAGGCCAAAGTAGACCTTTGTAGACCATAGTACAGATCTGCCTTGTACAGCCTAATAGCACCTAGTACAGCCTAGCACAGCCTACTAGAGCTTAAAACAGCCTATTAGAGACCAGTAGAGTCTAGCACAGTACAGCCTAGTACACCCAAGACTAGTCTAGTCCAGCCTTTTGGGAGAAGAGACTAGGGGAGGTTGGTATAGGCTATACTAGCATGGAACAGGCTGGATTAGGCTAGACTAGGTTGTACTAGGCTGTACCAGACTCTAATAGGCTCTATTAGGCTGTACTAGTCCCTTGTCAGCACTTTATATACTCAGACCATTGGGATTAACCACTGTGTACACAGGCAATAGTTTGTGTGTGCACGACCAATAGTTTTGCATGAACATTTGTAGGCCAGAGTAGACAGTTGTACACCATAATACAGATCTGCCTTGTACAGCCTATTAGAGCCTAGTACATTCTAGCACAGCCTACTAGAGCTTAAAACAGCCTATTAGAGACCAGTAGAGTCTAGTACAGTACAGCCTAGTACACCCAAGACTAGTCTAGTCCAGCCTTTTGGGAGAAGAGACTAGGGGAGGGTGGTATAGGCTATACTAGCATGGAACAGGCTGGACTAGAATAGACTAGGTTGCACTAGGCTGTACCAGACTCTAATAGGCTCTATTAGGCTGTACTAGTCCCTTGTCAGCCCTGTAGATACTCAGACCATTGGGAATAACCACTGTGTACACGGGCAATAGTTTGTGTGTGCACGACCAATAGTTTTGCATGTACATTTGTAGGACAAAGTTAAGTACTGCCTTCTATAGCCTAATAGAGCCCAGTACAGTCTAACAAAGCCTGTTAGAGATGAAAACAGACTATTAGAGCCCAGCGAAGTGTAGTGCAGTAAAGCTTAGTACACCCAGGTCTAGCCTAGTCCAGCCTGGTGGGAGAATAGGGGAGGGGGTACCAGGCTCTGCTAGGACTGATAAGGCTGGACTAGGATAGATTAGGCTGTACTAGGCTGTACTAGACTCTAATAGGCTCTATTAGGCTGTACTAGTCCCTTGTCAGCCCTTTATATACTCAGACCATTGGGATTAACCACTGTGTACACGGGCAATAGTTTGTGTGTGCACAACCAATAGTTTTGCATGAACATGGGTTAGGCCAAAGTAGACCTTTGTAGACCATAGTACAGATCTGCCTTGTACAGCCTAATAGCGCCTAGTGAAGCCTAGCAGAGCATACTAGAGCTTAAAACAGCCTTTTAGAGACCAGTAGAGTCTAGTACAGTACAGCCTAGTACACCCAAGACTAGTCTAGTCCAGCCTTTTGGGAGAAGAGACTAGGGGAGGTTGGTATAGGCTATACTAGCATGGAACAGGCTGGACTAGGCTAGGCTAGGTTATACTAGGCTGTACCAGACTCTAATAGGCTCTATTAGGCTGTACTAGTCCCTTGTCAGCCCTTTATATACTCAGACCATTGGGATTAACCACTGTGTACACGGGCAATAGTTTGTGTGTGCACGACCAATAGTTTTGCATGAACATTTGTAGGCCAAAGTAGACAGTTGTACACCATAGTACAGATCTGCCTTGTACAGCCTATTAGAGCCTAGTACAGCCTAGCACAGCCTACTAGAGCTTAAAACAGCCTATTAGAGACCAGTAGAGTCTAGTACAGTACAGCCTAGTACACCCAAGACTAGTCTAGTCCAGCCTTTTGGGAGAAGAGACTAGTGGAGGGTTATATAGGCTATACTAGCATGGAACAGGCTGGACTAGAATAGACTAGGTTGCACTAGGCTGTACCAGACTCTAATAGGCTCTATTAGGCTGTACTAGTCCCTTGTCAGCCCTGTAGATACTCAGACCATTGGGATTAACCACTGTGTACACGGGCAATAGTTTGTGTGTGCACGACCAATAGTTTTGCATGTACATTTGTAGGACAAAGTAAAGTACTGCCTTCTATAGCCTAATAGAGCCCAGTACAGCCTAGCAAAGCCTGCTAGAGCTGAAAACAGACTATTGGAGCCCAGCAGAGTCTAGTACAGTAAAGCCTAGTACACCCCCGTCTAGCTTAGTCCAGCCTGGTGGGAGAACAAAATAGGGGAGGGGGTACCAGGCTCTGCTAGGACTGATAAGGCTGGACTAGGATAGATTAGGCTGTACTAGGCTGTACTAGACTCTAATAGGCTCTATTAGGCTGTACTAGTCCCTTGTCAGCCCTTTATATACTCAGACCATTGGGATTAACCACTGTGTACACGGGCAATAGTTTGTGTGTGCACGACCAATAGTTTTGCATGAACATGTGTTAGGCCAAGTAGACCACTTCGGTCTGCCACCTCGGGGCGACTGATTGCCTCGTCACTCAAGGGTCCTTCTGGCCGATCCACACGGTCACAACTCTTTTCTGTTCTGGCACCACAGTGGTGGAATGAACTTCCCACTGATGTTAGGACAGCAGAGTCACTGCCCATATTTCGCCGCAGGCTGAAAACTCACCTCTTCAGGAAACACTACCCTTCCTCTCTGCCTGACCTACTTGTTGTTAACTAGTTGTACGAACGCTTGTTTTCTATTGCTGTATTGTTTATTGGATTATTGGATTGTTTATTGGATCTTGTTTAGTCGATTCACTTATTTGTTTTAGCTCATGCTCATTTGATTTAGCTATTTTGTCTCATCTGTTTAAGGAAATAGGTAGCTGATATATTGCACTTTTACCTTAGCGCTAGGTATACTCTTGGTTGCTTGTTTTTGCAGATAATGCACTAAAGACTTCTGGTGATTAGTAGTTTTCGTTCCCTACCTATGTTGAATACACTTATTGTAAGTCGCTTTGGATAAAAGCGTCTGCTAAATGACTGTAATGTAATGTAATGTAATGTAGACCTTTGTAGACCTTAGTACAGATCTGCCTTGTACAGCCTAATAGAGCCTAGTACAGCATAGCACAACCTACTAGAGCATAAAACAGCCT
The DNA here is from genome assembly GCF_963280865.1 of Gymnoscopelus braueri. Classification (NCBI taxonomy): domain Eukaryota; kingdom Metazoa; phylum Chordata; class Actinopteri; order Myctophiformes; family Myctophidae; genus Gymnoscopelus; species Gymnoscopelus braueri. The sequence goes on along the minus strand of NW_027660968.1, from coordinate 54,363 downwards.
ATTAGAGACCAGTAGAGTCTAGTACAGTACAGCCTAGTACACCCAAGACTAGTCTAGTCCAGCCTTTTGGGAGAAGAGACTAGGGGAGGGTGGTATAGGCTATACTAGCATGGAACAGGCTGGACTAGGCTAGACTAGGTTGTACTAGGCTGTACCAGACTCTAATAGGCTCTATTAGGCTGTACTAGTCCCTTGTCAGCCCTTTATATACTCAGACCATTGGGCTTAACCACTGTGTACACGGGCAATAGTTTGTGTGTGCACGACCAATAGTTTTGCATGAACATTTGTAGGCCAAAGTAGACCTTTGTAGACCATAGTACAGATCTGCCTTGTACAGCCTAATAGCGCCTAGTGAAGCCTAGCACAGCCTACTATAGCTTAAAACAGCCTTTTAGAGACCAGTAGAGTCTAGTACAGTACAGCCTAGTACACCCAAGACTAGTCTAGTCCAGCCTTTTGGGAGAAGAGACTAGGGGAGGTTGGTATAGGCTATACTAGCATGGAACAGGCTGGACTAGGCTAGACTAGGTTGTACTAGGCTGTACCAGACTCTAATAGGCTCTATTAGGCTGTACTAGTCCCTTGTCAGCCCTTTATATACTCAGACCATTGGGATTAACCACTGTGTACACGGGCAATAGTTTGTGTGTGCACGACCAATAGTTTTGCATGAACATTTGTAGGACAAAGTAAAGTACTGCCTTCTTTAGCCTAATAGAGCCCAGTACAGCCTAGCAAAGCCTGCTAGAGATGAAAACAGACTATTAGAGCCCAGCAGAGTGTAGTGCAGTAAAGCCTAGTACACCCAGGTCTAGCCTAGTCTAGCCTGGTGGGAGAACAGAATAGGGGAGGGGGTACCAGGCTATGTTAGGACTGATAAGGATGGACTAGGATAGATTAGGCTGTACTAGGCTGTACTAGACTCTTTTAGGCTCTATTAGGCTGTACTAGTCCCTTTTCAGCCCTGTAGATACTCAGACCATTGGGATTAACCACTGTGTACACAGGCAATAGTTTTTGTGTGCACGACCAATAGTTTTGCATTAATACTTGTAGGCCAAAGTAAAGTACTGCCTTCTATAGCCTAATAGAGCCCAGTACAGCCTAGCAAAGCCTGCTAGAGCTGAAAACAGACTATTGGAGCCCAGCAGAGTCTAGTACAGTAAAGCCTAGTACACCCCCGTCTAGCCTAGTCCAGCCTGGTGGGAGAACAAAATAGGGGAGGGGGTACCAGGCTCTGCTAGGACTGATAAGGCTGGACTAGGATAGATTAGGCTGTACTAGGCTGTACTAGACTCTAATAGGCTCTATTAGGCTGTACTAGTCCCTTGTCAGCCCTTTATATACTCAGACCATTGGGATTAACCACTGTGTACACGGGCAATAGTTTGTGTGTGCACGACCAATAGTTTTGCATGAACATGTGTTAGGCCAAAGTAGACCTTTGTAGACCTTAGTACAGATCTGCCTTGTACAGCCTAATAGAGCCTAGTACAGCATAGCACAACCTACTAGAGCATAAAACAGCCTATTAGAGACCAGTAGAGTCTAGTACAGTACAGCCTAGTACACCCAAGACTAGTCTAGTCCAGCCTTTTGGGAGAAGAGACTAGGGGAGGGTGGTATAGGCTATACTAGCATGGAACAGGCTGGACTAGGCTAGACTAGGTTGTACTAGGCTGTACCAGACTCTAATAGGCTCTATTAGGCTGTACTAGTCCCTTGTCAGCCATTTATATACTCAGACCATTGGGCATAACCACTTTGTACACGGGCAATAGTTTGTGTGTGCACGACCAATAGTTTTGCATGAACATTTGTAGGCCAAAGTAGACCTTTGTAGACCATAGTACAGATCTGCCTTGTACAGCCTAATAGCGCCTAGTGAAGCCTAGCAGAGCATACTAGAGCTTAAAACAGCCTTTTAGAGACCAGTAGAGTCTAGTACAGTACAGCCTAGTACACCCAAGACTAGTCTAGTCCAGCCTTTTGGGAGAAGAGACTAGGGGAGGTTGGTATAGGCTATACTAGCATGGAACAGGCTGGACTAGGCTAGGCTAGGTTATACTAGGCTGTACCAGACTCTAATAGGCTCTATTAGGCTGTACTAGTCCCTTGTCAGCCCTTTATATACTCAGACCATTGGGATTAACCACTGTGTACACGGGCAATAGTTTGTGTGTGCACGACCAATAGTTTTGCATGAACATTTGTAGGCCAAAGTAGACAGTTGTACACCATAGTACAGATCTGCCTTGTACAGCCTATTAGAGCCTAGTACAGCCTAGCACAGCCTACTAGAGCTTAAAACAGCCTATTAGAGACCAGTAGAGTCTAGTACAGTACAGCCTAGTACACCCAAGACTAGTCTAGTCCAGCCTTTTGGGAGAAGAGACTAGTGGAGGGTGGTATAGGCTATACTAGCATGGAACAGGCTGGACTAGAATAGACTAGGTTGCACTAGGCTGTACCAGACTCTAATAGGCTCTATTAGGCTGTACTAGTCCCTTGTCAGCCCTGTAGATACTCAGACCATTGGGATTAACCACTGTGTACACGGGCAATAGTTTGTGTGTGCACGACCAATAGTTTTGCATGTACATTTGTAGGACAAAGTAAAGTACTGCCTTCTATAGCCTAATAGAGCCCAGTACAGCCTAGCAAAGCCTGCTAGAGATGAAAACAGACTATTAGAGCCCAGCAGAGTGTAGTGCAGTAAAGCCTAGTACACCCAGGTCTAGCCTAGTCCAGCCTGGTGGGAGAACAGAATAGGGGAGGGGGTACCAGGCTATGCTAGGACTGATAAGGATGGACTAGGATAGATTAGGCTGTACTAGGCTGTACTAGACTCTTTTAGGCTCTATTAGGCTGTACTAGTCCCTTTTCAGCCCTGTAGATACTCAGACCATTGGGATTAACCACTGTGTACACGGGCAATAGTTTTCGTGTGCACGACCAATAGTTTTGCATTAATACTTGTAGGCCAAAGTAAAGTACTGCCTTCTATAGCCTAATAGAGCCCAGTACAGCCTAGCAAAGCCTGCTAGAGCTGAAAACAGACTATTGGAGCCCAGCAGAGTCTAGTACAGTAAAGCCTAGTACACCCCCGTCTAGCTTAGTCCAGCCTGGTGGGAGAACAAAATAGGGGAGGGGGTACCAGGCTCTGCTAGGACTGATAAGGCTGGACTAGGATAGATTAGGCTGTACTAGGCTGTACTAGACTCTAATAGGCTCTATTAGGCTGTACTAGTCCCTTGTCAGCCCTTTATATACTCAGACCATTGGGATTAACCACTGTGTACACGGGCAATAGTTTGTGTGTGCACGACCAATAGTTTTGCATGAACATGTGTTAAGCCAAAGTAGACCTTTGTAGACCTTAGTACAGATCTGCCTTGTACAGCCTAATAGAGCCTAGTACAGCATAGCACAACCTACTAGAGCATAAAACAGCCTATTAGAGACCAGTAGAGTCTAGTACAGTACAGCCTAGTACACCCAAGACTAGTCTAGTCCAGCCTTTTGGGAGAAGAGACTAGGGGAGGGTGGTATAGGCTATACTAGCATGGAACAGGCTGGACTAGGCTAGACTAGGTTGTACTAGGCTGTACCAGACTCTAATAGGCTCTATTAGGCTGTACTAGTCCCTTGTCAGCCCTTTATATACTCAGACCATTGGGCTTAACCACTGTGTACACGGGCAATAGTTTGTGTGTGCACGACCAATAGTTTTGCATGAACATTTGTAGGCCAAAGTAGACCTTTGTAGACCATAGTACAGATCTGCCTTGTACAGCCTAATAGCGCCTAGTGAAGCCTAGCACAGCCTACTATAGCTTAAAACAGCCTTTTAGAGACCAGTAGAGTCTAGTACAGTACAGCCTAGTACACCCAAGACTAGTCTAGTCCAGCCTTTTGGGAGAAGAGACTAGGGGAGGTTGGTATAGGCTATACTAGCATGGAACAGGCTGGACTAGGCTAGACTAGGTTGTACTAGGCTGTACCAGACTCTAATAGGCTCTATTAGGCTGTACTAGTCCCTTGTCAGCCCTTTATATACTCAGACCATTGGGATTAACCACTGTGTACACGGGCAATAGTTTGTGTGTGCACGACCAATAGTTTTGCATGAACATTTGTAGGACAAAGTAAAGTACTGCCTTCTTTAGCCTAATAGAGCCCAGTACAGCCTAGCAAAGCCTGCTAGAGATGAAAACAGACTATTAGAGCCCAGCAGAGTGTAGTGCAGTAAAGCCTAGTACACCCAGGTCTAGCCTAGTCTAGCCTGGTGGGAGAACAGAATAGGGGAGGGGGTACCAGGCTATGTTAGGACTGATAAGGATGGAGTAGGATAGATTAGGCTGTACTAGGCTGTACTAGACTCTTTTAGGCTCTATTAGGCTGTACTAGTCCCTTTTCAGCCCTGTAGATACTCAGACCATTGGGATTAACCACTGTGTACACAGGCAATAGTTTTTGTGTGCACGACCAATAGTTTTGCATTAATACTTGTAGGCCAAAGTAAAGTACTGCCTTCTATAGCCTAATAGAGCCCAGTACAGCCTAGCAAAGCCTGCTAGAGCTGAAAACAGACTATTGGAGCCCAGCAGAGTCTAGTACAGTAAAGCCTAGTACACCCCCGTCTAGCCTAGTCCAGCCTGGTGGGAGAACAAAATAGGGGAGGGGGTACCAGGCTCTGCTAGGACTGATAAGGCTGGACTAGGATAGATTAGGCTGTACTAGGCTGTACTAGACTCTAATAGGCTCTATTAGGCTGTACTAGTCCCTTGTCAGCCCTTTATATACTCAGACCATTGGGATTAACCACTGTGTACACGGGCAATAGTTTGTGTGTGCACGACCAATAGTTTTGCATGAACATGTGTTAGGCCAAAGTAGACCTTTGTAGACCTTAGTACAGATCTGCCTTGTACAGCCTAATAGAGCCTAGTACAGCATAGCACAACCTACTAGAGCATAAAACAGCCTATTAGAGACCAGTAGAGTCTAGTACAGTACAGCCTAGTACACCCAAGACTAGTCTAGTCCAGCCTTTTGGGAGAAGAGACTAGGGGAGGGTGGTATAGGCTATACTAGCATGGAACAGGCTGGACTAGGCTAGACTAGGTTGTACTAGGCTGTACCAGACTCTAATAGGCTCTATTAGGCTGTACTAGTCCCTTGTCAGCCATTTATATACTCAGACCATTGGGCATAACCACTTTGTACACGGGCAATAGTTTGTGTGTGCACGACCAATAGTTTTGCATGAACATTTGTAGGCCAAAGTAGACCTTTGTAGACCATAGTACAGATCTGCCTTGTACAGCCTAATAGCGCCTAGTGAAGCCTAGCACAGCCTACTATAGCTTAAAACAGCCTTTTAGAGACCAGTAGAGTCTAGTACAGTACAGCCTAGTACACCCAAGACTAGTATAGTCCAGCCTTTTGGGAGAAGAGACTAGGGGAGGTTGGTATAGGCTATACTAGCATGGAACAGGCTGGACTAGGCTAGACTAGGTTGTACTAGGCTGTACCAGACTCTAATAGGCTCTATTAGGCTGTACTAGTCCCTTGTCAGCCCTTTATATACTCAGACCATTGGGATTAACCACTGTGTACACGGGCAATAGTTTGTGTGTGCACGACCAATAGTTTTGCATGAACATTTGTAGGACAAAGTAAAGTACTGCCTTCTATAGCCTAATAGAGCCCAGTACAGTCTAACAAAGCCTGCTAGAGATGAAAACAGACTATTAGAGCCCAGCAGAGTGTAGTGCAGTAAAGCCTAGTACACCCAGGTCTAGCCTAGTCCAGCCTGGTGGGAGAACAGAATAGGGGAGGGGGTACCAGGCTATGCTAGGACTGATAAGGCTGGAGTAGGATAGATTAGGCTGTACTAGGCTGTACTAGACTCTAATAGGCTCTATTAGGCTGTACTAGTCCCTTGTCAGCCCTGTAGATACTCGGACCATTGGGATTAACCACTGTGTACACGGGCAATAGTTTGTGTGTTCACGACCAATAGTTTTGCATGAATATTTGTTAGGCCAAAGTAGACCTTTGTAGACCATAGTACAGATCTGCCTTGTACAGCCTAATAGAGCCTAGTACAGCCTAGCACAACCTTTTAGAGCTTAAAACAGCCTATTAGAGACCAGTAGAGTCTAGTATAGTACAGCCTAGAAAACCCAAGACTAGTCTAGTCCAGCCTTTTGGGAGAAGAGACTAGGGGAGGGTGGTATAGGCTATACTAGCATGGAACAGGCTGGACTAGAATAGACTATGTTGCACTAGGCTGTACCAGACTCTAATAGGCTCTATTAGGCTGTACTAGTCCCTTGACAGCCCTGTAGATACTCAGACCATTGGGATTAACCACTGTGTACACAGGCAATAGTTTGTGTGTGCACGACCAATAGTTTTGCATTTACATTTGTAGGACAAAGTAGAGTACTGCCTTCTATAGCCTACTAGAGCCCAGTACAGTCTAACAAAGCCTGCTAGAGATGAATACAGACTATTAGAGTCCAGCAGAGTGTATTGCAGTAAAGCCTAGTACACCCAGGTCTAGCCTAGTCCAGCCTGGTGGGAGAACAGAATAGGGGAGGGGGTACCAGGCTATGCTAAGACTGATAAGGCTGGACTAGGATAGATTAGGCTGTACTAGGCTGTACTAGACTCTTTTAGGCTCTATTAGGCTGTACTAGTCCCTTGTCAACCCTGTAGATACTCAGACCATTGGGATTAACCACTGTGTACACGGGCAATAGTTTGTGTGTGCACGACCAATAGTTTTGCATTAATATTTGTAGGCCAAAGTAAAGAACTGCCTTCTATAGCCTAATAGAGCCCAGTACAGCCTAGCAAAGCCTGCAAGAGCTGAAAACAGACTATTAGAGCCCAGCAGAGTCTAGTACAGTAAAGCCTAGTACACCCCCGTCTAACCTAGTCCAGCCTGGTGGGAGAACAAAATAGGGGGGGGGGGGGGTACCAGGCTCTGCTAGGACTGATAAGGCTGGAATAGGATAGATTAGGCTGTACTAGGCTGTACTAGACTCTAATAGGCTCTATTAGGCTGTACTAGTCCCTTGTCAGCCCTGTAGATACTCAGACCATTGGGATTAACCACTGTGTACACTGGCAATAGTTTGTGTGTGCACGACCAATAGTTTTGCATGAACATTTGTAGGCCAAAGTAGACCTTTGTAGACGATCGTACAGATCTGCCTTGTACAGCCTAATAGCGCCTAGTACAGCCTAGCAGAGCCTACTAGAGCTTAAAACAGCCTATTAGAGACCAGTAGAGTCTAGTACAGTACAGCCTAGTACACCCAAGACTAGTCTAGTCCAGCCTTTTGGGAGAAGAGACTAGGGGAGGTTGGTATAGGCTATTCTAGCATGGAACAGTTTGGACTAGGCTAGACTAGGTTGTACTAGGCTGTACCAGACTCTAATAGGCTCTATTAGGCTGTACTAGTCCCTTGTCAGCCCTGTATATACTCAGACCATTGGGATTAACCACTGTGTACTCGGGCAATAGTTTGTTAGTGCACGACCAATAGTTTTGCATGAACATTTGTAGGCCAAAGTAGACAGTTGTACACCATAGTACAGATCTGCCTTGTACAGCCTATTAGAGCCTAGTACAGCCTAGCACAGCCTACTAGAGCTTAAAATAGCCTATTAGAGACCAGTAGAGTCTAGTACAGTACAGCCTAGTACACCCAAGACTAGTCTAGTCCAGCCTTTTGGGAGAAGAGACTAGGGGAGGGTGGTATAGGCTATACTATCATGGAACAGGCTGGACTAGAATAGACTAGGTTGCACTAGGCTGTACCAGACTCTAATAGGCTCTATTAGGCTGTACTAGTCCCTTGTCAGCCCTGTAGATACTCAGACCATTGGGATTAACCACTGTGTACACGGGCAATAGTTTGTGTGTGCACGACCAATAGTTTTGCATGTACATTTGTAGGACAAAGTAAAGTACTGCCTTCTTTAGCCTAATAGAGCCCAGTACAGTCTAACAAAGCCTGCTAGAGATGAAAACAGACTATTAGAGCCCAGCAGAGTGTAGTGCAGTAAAGCCTAGTACACCCAGGTCTAGCCTAGTCCAGCCTGGTGGGAGAACAGAATAGGGGAGGGGGTACCAGGCTATGCTAGGACTGATAAGGCTGGACTAGGATAGATTAGGCTTTACTAGGCTGTACTAGACTCTAATAGGCTCTAATAGGCTGTACTAGTCCCTTGTCAGCCCTGTAGATACTCGGACCATTGGGATTAACCACTGTGTACACGGGCAATAGTTTGTGTGTTCACGACCAATAGTTTTGCATGAACATTTGTTAGGCCAAAGTAGACCTTTGTAGATCATAGTACAGATCTGCCCTGTACAGCCTAATAGAGCCTAGTACAGCCTAGCACAGCCTACTACAGCATAAAACAGCCTATTAGAGACCAGTAGAGTCTAGTACAGTACAGCCTAGTACACCCAAGACTAGTCTAGTCCAGCCTTTTGGGAGAAGAGACTAGGGGAGGGTGGTATAGGCTATACTAGCATGAAACAGGCTGGACTAGGCTAGACTAGGTTGTACTAGGCTGTACCAGACTCTAATAGGCTCTATTAGGCTGTACTAGGCTCTTGTCAGCCCTGTAGATCCTCAACCCATAGGGACTAACCACTGTGTACACGGGCAATAGCTTGTGTGTGCACAAGCAATAGTTTTGCATGAACCTTTTTAGACCATAGTACAGATCTGCCTTTTACAGCCTAATATAGCCTAGTACAGACCAGCACAGCCTACTGGAATTTAAAACAGTCTATTAGAGACCAGTAGAGTCTAGTACAGTAAAGCCTAGTACACCCAGGTCTAGCCTAGTCCAGCCATTTGATGGAACAGACTATGGGAGGGCGATATAGGCTATACTAGCATGGAACAGACTGGACTAGTTAAGACTAGGTTATAATAGGCTGTACTAGGCTCTATTAGGTTGTACTAGGCTGTACTAGGCTGGACTAGGCTATAATAGGTTGGGCTAGGCTCTAATAGGCTGTAATAGGCTGGACTAGGCTGTACTAGGCTGGACTAGGCTGTAATGGGATGGACTAGGCTGTAATAGGCGGGTCCCGCCTATTACAGCCTAGTCCAGCCCCCCTGTACTAGGCTGTAGTAGGCTGTACTAGGCTGTAATAGGCTGGACTAGGCTGTAATAGGCTGGACTAGGCTATAATAGGCTGGACTAGGCTTTACTAGGCTGGACTAGGCTGGACTAGGCTGGACTAGGCTGGACTATGCTGGACTAGGCTGTAATAGGCTGGACTAGGCTGGACTAGGCTTTAATAGGCTTGACTAGGCAGTAATAGGCGGGACTAGGCTGGACTAGGCTGGACTAGGCTGTAATAGGTTGGATTAGGCTGTACTAGGCTGTAATAGGCTGGACTAGGTTTTAATAGGCTGGACTAGGCTGTAATAGGTTGGACTAGGCTGGATTAGGCTGTATTAGGCTGGACTAGGCTGGACTAGGCTGTAATAGGCTGGACTAGGCTGGACTATGCTGGACTATGCTGGACTAGGCCGTAATAGGCCGGACTAGGCTGTAATAGGCTGGACTATGCTGGACTATGCTGTATTAGGCTGGACTAGGCTGGACTAGGCTGTAATAGGCTGGACTAGGCTGGACTAGGCTGGACTATGCTGGACTAGGCCGTAATAGGCCGGACTAGGCTGTAATAGGCTGGACTAGGCTGGACTATGCTGGACTATGCTGGACTAGGCTGTAATAGGCTGGACTAGGCTGTAATAGGCTGGACTAGGCTGGACTAGGCTGGACTAGGCTGGACTAGGCTGAACTAGACTGTAATAGGCTGGGGGGGTGGCACGAATCTGGCAAGACAAGCCTGTATGGAAATCAACTGAAAAGTTAGGCTACATAGCTTAAACGATTTATGACTGAAGCCCAGCCAATAGGAACACAGAGGGGGCGCGGCTTAAAACATTTCAGCCTGTCCCAGTTGGCCGTTTAAGTGTACCCAGGAAGTTTCATAGGTTTTCGATGCTGGGAATTGGAGTTATGGCTGTTTAAAGCCCAGCCAATAGGAAAACAGAGGGGTCGGGGCTTAATACATTTCAGCCTGTCCCTGTTGGCCGTCTAAGAGTACTTAAGGAGTTTCGTAGGTTTTCGATGCTGGGAACTGTAGTTATGACTGTTTAAAGAATTTGGCGAGAATTTGGCGAGAATTTGGCGAGACTCCGCCCAGAAACAGAAATGTTCATGTAAAACTATTGGTCGTGCACACAAACTATGGCCCGTGTACATACTGGATCTCTGCTGCCCCCCATTGATGAAACATAGTAGGCATAGCCGTGTACACGAAAGGCAGGTGGGTATGTTCACGTGCCATAGGAACTATGGCACGTGAACACGTGTGTGTTCACGGCGGTGTGTGTTCACGAAAGTGTGCACTTGCCATAGTCATTAACATTGAAACTGCCTTAAGTGAACACCAAACTCAATTGTTATTATTATTATTGTTATTATTATTATTATTATTATTATTATTATTATTATTATTACCCTTATTATTATTATTATTATTATTGGATGGAGGGTTTCCAAAGACAGTTCATATTTTTATTATTGGAAGTTATTGGAATCACTGTCTATCAGCTGATGAAAATCATTTATCTTCCTGTTCTGCCTCCTTTTTTTAAGTGAATTAATGCAGATATTATTAGTATGTAGGAGTTCCACACAAGTTGTTTCAACGTATGTCTCTTCAGGAGCAGTGAGGGGTTCAGTGTCTTGCTCAAGGACACTTCCACACTGACTAACATAGGGGGAGCTGGGGATCAAACCCTAAGTTTCTGCCTCCTGAACCACTGGCAACATATCACTCAAAACAAACACACACACACACACACACACACACACACACACACACACACACACACACACACACACACACACACACACACACACACACACACACACACACACACACACACACAGCTGTTCAAAGTTTCAACCCCTGATAAGTTACAGTAGCTTTATATTAATGAATATTAAAGTAGTGATATCTGAACCTCAGTGACATCATAACTGTCTACTGTCATGATAATAATGATCTTTATTTATCATTATAAATAATTAGTGATGTCTGAACCTCAGTAACATCATAACTGTCTACTGTCATGATAATAATGATCTTTATTTATCATTATAAGTAATTAGTGATATCTGAACCTCAGTGACATCATAACTGTCTACTGTCATGATAATAATGATCTTTATTTATCATCTTACTATCTTACTACTACTATATAATTGACAAAAGCTCCGAATGTTTGTGCGGGATTCGCAAGCACAGGATCACTCCACATGCCTCCAAGACCCGCCACAGACTGTTGATCAGAGCTCTGGCTATGTTTTAGGCTCCTCACCCCACCTCGATCAGTGATCAGACTCTCGGCTTGATTGATTTTGCGATTTGCCTATCAGACCCTCAGCCTGACCTGGCAGGTTGCCATAGCAACCAGATACAGGAAGTCTGACCTCCTTATCACATGACCACGGTTGGGAGGTTGGGAGGTTGGGACTAGAGGTTAGGGCCGCAAAGCAAAGCGGGGAGGGAGGAGAGGAGAGGAGAGGGGAGGAGCCGAGAGGAGAGGCCAGAGGGGCCGGACTTCATATGACGTGTGTGCAGAGTGACTATGGGCCAGTGCTGTCTGGACCAACCTCGAATCGGGCCTAGATGTGAGGGCCGCGATGTCTGAACCTCAGTAACATCATAACTGTCTACTGTCTGTCATGAAAAAAAAAACATTTATATGATGAATAGTATGTCTGCATTAACTACTGAGCCACTTAACCAGCAACAAATTAAATCCTAATTATTTTGGATAATAATAGTTGAGTCTCATCAGTACAGACAGTGCTTCAACCTCAAAAGGGCCACTTAGTGGCAAAGGTGAGTGGGTGCGTATTATACATCAGGCTAATATAGAGATTGCTGGCTTTTCAAAAGACAGTGTTATTTGAGGACAGAAGGAGATCAAGTTCTACCAGCTAAACCATTTGGTTTGTCACGGTACATTAGCTAGTGGATTCCATTAAAGTGAGGTATTCTCTGTTGATGAGAAAGTCTATGGCATGCACACATAACAATGGAAAAAGACACACCCTACAAGCTACACTTGATTTGTTTTGATTTATTAGACATGATAATTACATGTTAAATGCTTCTCACGGAAACGTCAAGGATAAAATGCCAATGGAACACTGGAACAAGGAAACTTAAGACAAAAAAGATAAGTACATGACGAGTGATTAATGAAGGGCATGACAGGATTGTAATTGAATGCAGTGTCACAATAGTTTAATGTGAAGGCACCTAACTTTGATCAGACGGGGGCTAACTTTTAGGTTGGAGGAGGTCCTGGCTGTGGATGGAGGGTTACCATGGATTATGATTGTGGAGTGTTATTATAGTTAATATAGTTGTTATTGTCATTATTGGACACTTTGAAACACTGTCTCTCAACTAACGACAACCAGCTTTACTTCTGCCCTCTTCTGCCCTCCTTTGCCTTGGTAGCAAATAGCTCCTTCAGGGGTCATCAACATGTCCGTACATGCACAAACATGTCCGTGGCAAAAAATGTCTGTGTCCTCTTTTTTTCCTTTTTGTTTTTAAATAAAAATATATATAGCCTACATATTTTTCATTATAATGTAAAAATATTTTCTAAAATACACAATTGAATCTTTAAAAAATGCGTTTGAATAATTTTGGTGACTCAAAAAATGTCAGGATGACATTTTTATTAATATATTGCAGGAGATTTGTGGTATTGTATGTTGTACCCGTACATGATTGCATCATATGAGGACAACAAGACAACAAGATTCCCTGAAAATGTCAAACAATCCTTTGTGGGATACTAGTATTTATATTTTTTAAGACAATGGAATAATGGAGTGTATGAGGTGTGTCAGACAATGAAACAATTAAAGTCAACAGTAATGACCACAGTGAAAAGTGCAGGAAACGAGCAAAAACAGAAGGCATGTCATCTGTTGAGAAGGAGCACAGAGGCAAAGGAGGGCAGAACTGGAGTAAAGTTAATTTATGTCAGTTGAGAGAAAGCGTTTCAAAGTGTCCAATAATGCTAATAATAACCATAGTAACACTCAATCATAATCCATGGAAACCCTTGATCCACAGCCTCACCATCAGACCTCCTCACCTTTGATCAAAGTTATAGGCACCTTTGCATCAAACTATTGTGACACTGCATTCCTTTCAATCCTGCCATGCCCTTCATGATACTCATCGTGTATTGTACATAATTATCTGTTTTGACTCTCAAGTCATTTTCCATAGTTCAATTCGCCATACCTTGACTTTCTCATCACCATAGCTAGTACCTGTTCACCTTAATGGAAACCACAACTCTTAATGTTGACACACAAAAAACTAGTTTAGCTGGTAGTACTTAATCTCTTCCTGTCCTCAAGTATGGCCCTTTTGCTCCTGCGATCTAAGATGGAAGCACTGTCTGTACTGACCCAATTATTGAAATCCCAAACATGGAATATACTTGGACCATGCCACATTTAATGCCTGTCTCAGGACTGCCACCTGCCAGAATACAGTGGATAACTTCCCAGTCTCCAGGTTTTCGAAAGTATAGCTACCACTTTAACCCTGACATCCCAATTCTGGGCATTATAGGCTAAAAAGATAAGAAAATGACTGATCTACAAGCTCACAACATGATGTGTTGTGAGATGGTAGATCGCCCCCTCCCCCCCCCCAATATATTTATTTATTTGATAAGTGGCTTGTTTAAAAATGTGTAGCGCCCTGGAATAGAGCAGATGGCACATCAGGAGTCCATTATCATCTATTTAGAGACAGGCCTATGTGATTCTTTGTACCTTTTTTCTTCTTTTACCTTTCTTAAAATCACATTTAGCTATTTTCACAGAATGAGGCAGCTACTAGTAATCATTTATTTTAGCTGTCTTGTTGTCAATTGTGTGTACATATGGTACCATGTGCAATAGGCCTACTAAAAATCTCCTGCAACTCATGTAATGAGCATGTTACTTTATGAGTCACCAAAGTTATTCAAACGCATTTTTATATGTTTGTTATATGTTTGTAAGGAAAAAATATATATAGGCTATATCTAGAATTTATTTTCAAAATAAAAAATGTGCCTCGGACATGTTTGTCCGTGCACTTGACATCACTGCATCAGGTGAAAAGTGAGACTAAAACAGACTGATGGCAGCCAACTCATTTATATTATAATTATGAATAATAATTATGATAGTGAAATTATAATTATTTGTCAAATGTTCGTCTTGATAAGGGCCGCGGATGTTGAGCAGGCATGTTTTTTAATTAAAATATATTTTTTTAATGGGTCTTTTGGGAAAAGGGCAATTTTAGGCAAAAGGGCAGGTGTTGAAGCACCAAAAGCCCCCCCCCCCCCCCCCCCCACCCCTCTGCACGTGCCTGGTGTTTGGAGCTCTTTCTCTCGGTGGCATGGCAGAGGATTGACTGTGACAAGAAATTAAATGCCGGGTTGATTGATCCAGAAACTGTGATCTCGCTCATTGTCCGATTTCCTCTTAAGTAACTCCAAATCCTGCTTTACAACAATTATTAATGCAATGAGGGGGAGTTGACTATTGCTCAGTTCAACTAAACCGTAATGTGCATTGTCTCTGTGTCATCACTCATCATTAACACTATGGGGGGGGGGGGGGGGGGTCATGTCAGCAACTAGAAGCATGAATGTTCAGGATGTGTCAAACCTACTTAGTGGAAAATACAGATTTACAAACTCACAACGTGTCGTGCTGTGAGGAGTTGTAGTTTGGCTGTTCTATTGAGAATATTTAGATTATAGGCCGTGTGTGTGTGTGTGTGTGTGTGTGTGTGTGTGTGTGTGTGTGTGTGTGTGTGTGTGTGTGTGTGTGTGTACTTATTTACCAGGGACAATGCACATCAATCAGCATTTCAGTTTTCACATCAGCCAGTGAACAACAGTGTTGGACTTATAACATATATACTTATAACCTTATTGACCTATAGCCTTGACGACCATGCAGTCTTATGCAAAGTTTAAAATGTAATTTATGTAGACAGATGCCAGGTTCATTAGCTGACCTGGCATCCTTATAGTTCATAGTTTCAATGTACAGATGATAATTTTTTTCGATATAATGCTGTTTAGACTGATGATAGGTTCTTGGTTTACCTATGATCCTAGATTACTATGTATATACATTTGATGTATTACCTCGTGTTTCACCTGCTTACTGTAACTCACTCTGGATTAAGAGTGTCTGATAAATGACCAGTGTTGCATTGCTGAATGGGAACGTGGTTGCACTCTATTTTAAAGACGTGACGCGCACGTGGCTTAACACCTACACTACAGGTCACACAATGGACAATTGATATGCATCTAGGCTCATTCCTATGTTAATTCACCTGGTGTGAGTCGGGAGCCTTTGTAAACTTTGTTGAGGTGTGAATTTAATGTGGTTTTAAATCTATGCGTGTGCATGCGCGTGCTCCTGGTCAAATAGGTTCCTGCATGGTGTGCAAGGCCGTCCCATGAGCAATGCAACCCTGTAAATGACCTACATTGTAAATAGTGAATTGTATAGACCCCTTAACAGACGACGTCACACTGGCTCCAAACGTCACACTGGCTCCAAATGAAGCCCATTCTATCAGGTCTCGCTAGGACACGCCTCACTAGCCAACACACAAGAGGGGGTTGGGGTGTAGGGGGTTGGGGTGTAGGGGGGTTGGGGTGTAGGGGGGTTGGGGTGTAGGGGGTTGGGGTGTAGGGGGGTTGGGGTGTAGGGGGTTGGGTGTAGGGGGTTGGGGTGTAGGGGGTTGGGGTGTAGGGGGTTGGGGTGTAGGGAGTTGGGGTGTAGGGGGTTGGGGTGTGCTGAAACCAGCCCACCCAGAAACAACAGGTTGAGAATTGATTGCATGAAACAATCACCTGTGCGTCCAGTCTCAATGTTGGTAAACAAATAATTGGTCTATAGACTATAGTTATTGAATAATTATCCAGTGAATAACAGTGTTGTTTTTTTGTATATTTTTTGTACACAAATGGAACCAAATGGACCCTTACAGGTCTGTAACTCTGAGAGTGTACACATGGAACCAAATGGACCCTTATGGGTCTGTAACTCTGAGAGTGTACAAACCCCCCCCACCTTGATCATTCGTCCCATAGCTCGCACACCATCCCACTGCCAGGCAGCCGTAACCATAGCGGCATCGTTTGACACAAAAACGCTAATAAAGATTAAAGACTGAGATTTTGTGAAATCGACAGGCTTCGCAGTTGCGTTCAGATTGCTCCAGCCACTGAGGAAAACGGGGCATACAGTTTTGGTCTCCACACCACCACAGAGGTTTCTCAAATTATAGGAGGATTGTATGACCTACAGTTCAAGAGTTATAGGCCAACACGTGAATCTGCCTGTTATAGTGCCATCATGAGGCTGATTTGAAAAAGTTAGGGTGGCATTTCCAATTACCTGAATGCCCCCGCCCCCCCAGTTAAAAATCGCTATAACGATAGAAAGCAATACATGTTTAATACTCATCTTTTAATTATTATCATTACATTCTAAGAAAAAAACTTTGAGAAACAAATACATCTGTGTTAAAAAGCTGTATGTGGACACAATCCAACAGCGCATAAACTGGCTTTGACTTTGTCACCACTCACTACTTCCACCCTGACAATCTTTTTGTCAGAGTGTTTTCTCCTATCTCCACAGGTACTGCAGAAAACCTGGTTCCATTTGCCAAATGGAAAAAGCAACCTTTTAAACACTTCATCATTAGTAAAAACTGCTTCACACAGACAATGCAGGACAATAAGTGCTAAAGCAATTCCACATTATCTTGTCTACTTTAATCTATCCTGGTTGTTGAGGGACGTTCACACAGGGCACTACACACATTTCTTTATCGACCAGATTCAGTAATCAATGTAATGGGAGGTACATGGTCCTGATACATCAGAGGTCTAGTCTGTTACTACTCACCCATTTGTCAGAGAGGCTTGTAGCTTATGAGGCAAAACCAAAACGACACATTTGAGACATCCTTTCATATTGGGTGGTATAGGAGTAATGTTAAAGCCATGGGAAAAAGCCCTTATATTGAAAACTCTGAAGGAGTTGGAAGTTGAACCGTATGAGGAGTTCCTGTGGCATCTTAAGAATGATCACGGAGACAAAATCTCAGGGAGTCGTCTGCAGAATGCTAACAAAATGGCCACAGTGGACTGCATGCAGCAGATCTTCTGTGATAAAGCTATGCAGATCACAGAGGACATTCTGGAAAAGATAGACAGAAATGATCTTAAAAAAACATTTTCAGAATCCCGGTCAAGATCCAAAGGTAAGAAATATAGGTGCATGGATGGAAATATAAAGGTCTCACGCTACAGAAAACACTCCCATACTATTATAATATAATACTATCTTTATTCACATCATGGTATTGAAGTGTGGAAGCATAGTTTTGCAGGCTACCAATTACTTAAGAATGGAAGACGTTGGGGGCACGGTGGCGCTGTCGCCTCACAGAAGGTCCTGGGTTCGATTCCCGCCAGGGACGCTGTGGGCGCTGTGGGCGTGTTATCTCCTCTGCGTCATCAGTGCCCATACCCTAGGTGGGGTTGGTGAAAGGGCCTACTCTGTGTGGAGTTTGCATGTTCTCCCCGTGTCTCCTAGGGTAGATACCCTCACAAAAACATGCAGTAATCCTGGTCTCTATACTGCCTCCCCCTGGTCAGCCGGGGCACCTGATGGAGGGGAAAGGAACTGGTTGGAATAACGTGTTCCCCACACGCTACGTCCTACCGGGGAAACTCCCCCCTGTCAGGTGATAAGAAGCGGCTTGACCACTCCCCATGCATTGAAGGGGGCATGAGCTCAGTTCTGGGCTCTCCCTAGGCTGGCAGAGAGAGATTAGCGCCCAGGATTACATAGGCAATTGGCACTGGCTGAAAAAATGTGTTACAAAATCGTGGAGAAAAAAATAATGGAAGAAGTTACAGCTACAGCAAAGATATACCCTCGGGAGAAATCGCTTGATAAACTGCTACTTAGATAATTTGAATCCAGCTTTAATGGCTTTTATTATTGCCATTTAAACTTAGAATGAGTTTGATTGGCTGGCAGTTTACTTGCAACAGCGACAAAATAAATGATTCAAAATTAAATATTAATTTTATGACTGCAACATGAATGCAGCATTTCAAACAGAATGAATTGTCATAGTTAATGTGAAATACCGTATTATGTACAAGTGGGTGTATGAACTACAATTTCACAATGAGTACATTGGTGATAGGGACACTGTCATGGTGTGTGTCACAATGCCACACATTTAAATATATATATTTTCTCAGATTTCTGTAATTGACTTTAAGGGACAGCATACGTCATTTTATGATTGCATTAGGTTGACATTCTTCCTCTTTCAAAGATACATATTTTTTTAATTAATTGATATAGACATCAAAGCATTGACAAACAAGTACACTTTTTAATAGATATTAAACTACTGGGGTATATTGTAAATTGGACAAACACAATCGTTTGACAACTGGTGGCATTTTAATCTCTGTATGTCCAGGTTATGCTGCCACTAAAGCAACAGAAGACAGACCTCCAACTAAACCAGTTCCACAGGCAGATAAACCAGGACCAGAGGCAGATAAACCAGTTCCACAGGCATATAAACCAGGACCAGAGGCAGATAAACCAGTTCCACAGGCAGATAAACCAGGACCAGAGGCAGATAACACCGTTCCACAGGCAGATAAACCAGGACCAGAGGCAGATAAACCAGTTCCACAGGCAGATAAACCAGGACCAGAGGCAGATAAACCAGGACCAGAGGCAGATAAACCAGTTCCACAGGCAGATTCTCCATCTACTACAGGCAGAGGTTCTACAGACCCTGCAACCACAGCTCTTCTCCATCCCACAACAGCTCCAAGTATGTTTATTTCTATTTTAATTTTAATGTTGATCTGAAGCCTGGACAATTCATTTTAAAACACAGTACTTACTTGTGCATATTTTTCATTTTGTCATTTGTTTTGTTCTCACATGAATGAATACACATGATCTCTGGAGTCTGATCTCAGATTTTTTTGCATATTCCATTACGATTAGCTACGATTGCTTTTAGGTCAGACTCAAATTGTAATGGGTAAGTTAAAACATTCAGGGCTGTTGGTAGAGCATTCCACTGTGTTGAATATCACTGAATAACATTGAGGGGCCTCTAAAACCGTGTACTGTTTTTGAAAAATTTAGAAAAACCTTGAAAATATGTGAACATTTTTTAATACTTTCTCTTCTGGGGTTCCTGGCACAAAATATTTTGAGATAGACACCGTTGCCAAATAGAAATCAATTTGGGGGTCCATGAAAATGTTTGAGAACCACTGCTCTGAACAATGCAGAGCCAAAAGTGATTTCATTTACCCCACTTACTTTCACAAATGCTGAAAATGCGGGGTGAGCCATACAGAGTGGAAATTAGTGAGCAACGCCATTGGCTGACGATCCATGGTGAATAAATCAATAATTTTTATAAAGTTACAACCTCTTCTATTCATGCCCCACAGAGCCTTTAAAGGTGCTATGGCATGGCCCGAAAATATCATAATATGATACTGTACGTCACATGGTCTCTCTGAAAACTGTCTGAAAACAGGGCGGAACGTATCACAGATTGATTGGCATTTGCTCTGAGTTCGCCTCTTGCACTCGCATGAAATAGACCAGCAAAATGAGGTGTGAACTCAACATAATATGTCTATTATTTGTAATTCTGTGTATATAAAATGTATATTCCCCTTCAAATCTCTTAGTTACACCAACATCGTTCATGTGAAGTAGTTTGTTCATGATTATCTATTGAAATCGCGATCGTGATTTTGTGCGCTGGGTGTCAGCCTACGTAAATGTAAGCCTAAATTCTGTCCGGGCTCATAGTAGGGCGGGAAATTGATACGATAGTGCACTTGGTGATACAAGCGCGAAATTTGGCACAGATGACCTTCATATGACCCTAATTGATAATCAACCTCTGGCCACGCAGAATTCCTAAGATTTCAAGATGGCTACCACCAGTTTTCAAAATGGCTGCAACTGGGCCAATGTTTTGGACTATATCACTTTGCTGGGGCTTATTTTAATATATGAGAATATGTTCTGAAGGTATTTCTACCAAGTAAAAATAACATTAGGTTCCAATATGGCGGCATGTTTTCCAATATGGCTGCCGATAAATTGCAGAAATGTGCATCTGCTTATGGTTTATCCACATGAGCTTGTAGTACATGTATATACATGTCGTGCCTCATTCACTTCCTTGTAGGAACTACTTATATCGTACATGAGTACTACGAACTCCTCAATGACTTGCATAGGTTAATCATTTACTGCAACAGGTGTTGAACCTAATTTGGAGAAGTGTGTCTGCCATGCTGACCTTTTCCCCTTTCCATGGAAGGACAATACTGTATGGCATCTGCTGAATGCATGAAAGAAAAAAAGACCTGATGACTTTGATTCAATAGCTGATGTAATCTCATGAACGGGGATCCATCTGAGGTCCTTCCCTCCTTCCAAAGGCAGTCCACAGCTAATTCAAGCCAAGTCTTTGAACAAGGGAAACTGTTATGTCAACAATGTCAGTATCTGAGTCAGAGCTGCAGAGGATAGCATCTGACACACAGATACTGACGTTGTTGTCATAGCAGTTATACTTGTTCATATTAAGTCTGAGAGACTTATTGTCAGTATCAGCTGAGAACCCAGGAGTCTTATAGACCCCTGGCATTGCTGAGGTGGAGCGCCACACTCACCGTACTTTCTACTCATACACTGAGTTGGCGGTGCCCAGGATCGAACCCATGACCATGTGATCCGAAGGTGAAAGCTCTACCGACTGAGCTACCCAGACACAAAGACTTTGCTTGAAAAAGCTGCCGAAGGACCTCAGATGGATTCCTGTTCCTGAAATTGCATCAGCTATTGAATCAAAGTCATCAGGTCTTTGCTTCTTTCATGCATTCAGCAGATGCCATACAGTTTTGTCCTTACACGGAAAGAGAAAAAGGTCAGCACCTGTTTGAGAAAATATCCATATATATAAACGTTTTTGTATTTATTGGTGAACATATTGAAAAGTCTGTTGCCCTAGGTCATTAAAAAGCTACCAAATCACTTTAAAATGTGCTATAAATGGATAGTTATTAATACAAATACATGTGCTACAAGCTCATGTGGATTAACCAGCAGCATATGTACATTTCTGCAACATATCGGAAGCCATATTGGAAAATATGCCGCCATATTGGAACCTAATGTTAATTTTTTATCTTACTTACCAGAACATATATTGAAATAAGGGGGAAATCAAAGATTTACAGCCCCAGCAAAGTGATGCAGTCCAAAATGTTGGCCCAGTTGCAGCCATTTTGAAAACCGGTGGTGGCCATCTTGAAATCTTAGGAATTCTGCGTGGCCAGAGGTTGATTATCAATTAGGGTCATATGAAATTATATCAAATTTCGTGCTTGTATCACCAAGTGCACTATCGTGTATTGAAAACGGCAATTTACCGCCCTACTATCAGGGCATCTCAGAGGGGACACAGAGGCACTTGCTGACCGCAGAGAAATGCGGGACTGCCGCAATGTGTGTAAACAAACTATTAATTTCAGCCAATAAATAGATTACATAGTAGTTCAACATTGATTATTATAGACAGGGCAAAAACTATAACGAGTTGGACGCTGTATGGGTCTCCGTCTCTCCGAGGGGGCTCTCAGAGTGGCTATGAGGACTCCTCAGAGCCACTCTGTGTCCACGGTGCTCCCCGCTGGTCGGGGACACAGTCGGCTGCGCCACCCAGCAGAATCTCATGACAGTAGTAGCTCTATGCGCCAGCCCCGCAGAGCTAACCCGGGTCACATACAACGCCTACGCCAACAGAACTCACTGACGTTAGTGAAAGTGCTGAAGACGACGACCAATATGAAGCTTTTGGTGTACAACCATATATGTTCGAGCCGAGCCTCGAAGCTGGCAGCATCCTGCTAAAAGCATCCTGCTAAAAGTGCTAAAAGCATCCTGCTCAAATTGGAAGATGTGCGTGTCTTCTCTGCACCTCGCTCACGGTAGTTGCAGGTTAAAGTTGGATGACTGACAGGGGGGCGGGCACATAACGTTTTTGCCCTATCTCTAATCTATGATAATTAATGTTGAACAACTACGTGATCTATTTATTGGCTGAAATGAATAGTTTGTTTCGTTACCGCGACTAAGTTACATTTTTCATACGATGTTCAGAAGAAGGGATCTTACGTTCTTGATGAGGGACCAAATGCCATAGCTACAGCGGACAGCGAGGTAACATACGGCGAGACTCGAGTCAAACCGTATGCACGGACTGCGGGACTGCACTGCGGGACTGCACTCCGGGACTGCACTGCGGGACTGCACTGCGGGACTGCACTCCGGGACTGCACTGCGGGACTGCCGCAGCGTGTTTCTACAGATGTCTATGGTTCCGACGGCACTGAAAACATGCATCGATGGGTTGTAACAACCTTTTAAACCGGGTTGTTTTTGTCAGCATGCACTGAATTAACATGGAGGCTAGTTCCTTATTGTGAGCGCGGCTCCATCTTAACCCGTTAAGACCGGGAACGCATCTGTGTCATTTTAAGATTTCTTTGACTATTCAAAA
The DNA here is from genome assembly GCF_963280865.1 of Gymnoscopelus braueri. Taxonomy (NCBI): domain Eukaryota; kingdom Metazoa; phylum Chordata; class Actinopteri; order Myctophiformes; family Myctophidae; genus Gymnoscopelus; species Gymnoscopelus braueri. The sequence goes on along the minus strand of NW_027660968.1, from coordinate 31,520 downwards.
ATAGCAGATATACAAGCTCATAGCACGGCACTCGGTGCCGCGCTATGAGCTTGTAGATCTGCTATTTTCAACTCAATTCTTTGCTTCTGGTGGGTCCCTGGAACACAATATTTTGGCGGCCAAATAGATATTCTTTTGGGGGTCCTTGACATGAAAAACTATTGAGAAACACTGATTATAGCAACACACGTTTTTTTTAAAAACTGTTTTAGAAGACATTTTGTAGAATCCCCCCAGAAGCAAAGATTTGAGTTACAAATGTTCGCTTTAAAAATATATATATATTCAAAGATTTGCAAAAATTTTCACGATTTTTCAAAAATAGCAGATCTACAAGCTCATAGTGCCACGCTATGAAGTATTATTATAAGTAGTATTATATTTGAAGGTATGCCCTACACCTTACATGGGCAACTGGCGGCCCGGGGGCCACATGCGGCCCCCACCTTCACTTAATGCGGCCCGCAGGTTAATATCAGAATAGTGATATATTATTGATTTCGGCTGTTATGCAAACATGACCCGCTTTAATTATTTCAGTCTATATTAGTAGATTAATGACTGTATTACAATTATATTGTCTTTTTTATGTCCAATGTATTTGTATTAAGTTCATAAAATTAACATAAGTATAACTAAATGCATTTGAAATTAAATAAAAATGTTACTTTTCAGGATTCCAATAAAAAAATAGCACCAAAACAAATCTGGATCCCAAAAAAAAAAAAAAAAAATAGCAGATCTACAAGCTTTTAGATCGGCTATTTTTGCTACTTTTGTGTGACATAAAATGGCATTTAAAAAAGTTGAAATACGAAGATAAGAGGTGATATGAGTCCACACATATATAGCGGAGCAGATAAGTGCTACGATCTTTCAATTTATGATAAAAGCGTGAAAATTGGCATGAGCAGTCTCCATGGGTCACTTGACAAGAAAATTGTCCGAGGCAGTTGTAATTTCAAGATGGCGGCCATTTTTCAAGATGGCCGACACCTTAGTGTGCAGTTAAGTGATATGATGGTTTATTTGGTGATACAAGCATGAAAATTGGCATGAGCAGTCTCTGTGGGTCACTTGACAATAGGCCACCCACAGCTACTTGAAATTTCAAGATGGCGGCCATTTTTCAAGATGGCCAACACTTTAGTGGAGCAATTAAGTTATATAATGGTTTATTTGGTGATACAAGCATGAAAATTGGCATGAGCAGTCTCTAAGGGTTGCTTGACAAGAAAACACTCCAGCCACTGGAAATTTCTATTTTCAAGATGGCCACCCCCTGGATCCTCAAAAGATACATTTTCTCATAGAAATGTATGTTTTTTTTTTCATTAAGGACAATTATACGATTATTGTTATTATGTTAAAGAACAACTTTTAACACATCACAATATAGTTGTGTTGATTTGTTGATCATAGATAGATTAGATAAGAGTGAATATCTGCACTACCAGGGCACACTGGTGATATCACTGCTGTTAAACTCAGAGTGGGGTTCAATGTCAGCTAATTGAAAGTTAGTATCCCAAATGCTGTCTAATTTACCCCAAAACAATTAGATAGCCGCACCTGAATTGACAGGTTGTGCCAGCGCGGGAGAGCCGAGCCAAGGTTAATGGGGTTTTAGTTAACCGGATGGTGTACAGATCGCACAGGATTTAAATGGCATTGGATGAACGATCGGACTAAGTGTAGGGTTAAGGCACGAACTTAGTTGTATCCCATACATCAAAGTGCTTGGTAAAAGGTGGTAAAAGGATAAACCCTCGGCCTCTGCCTATGCTGCAGACATGGCAGAAGCCATCATAACAGTTGAGAAAACTAACTGGGATAGATGTTTCATTTGTCAGCAGGTCACCAAGGAAAAACTCATTCAGCCGAGTTTATTCAACAGAGAGCACGATCGTACTGGTTATGATACCATTGCAAGAAATGTTCCATTATTTCATAAGATCAATGCTCTGCCTATCTTACTTAGTCTAACCCGACTAGATGAAGGTGATGGCATAGAAAGCACATTGACAAGAAACAGAGCAAACTAGAAAATGTGCTCCTCGGAGCACAAGTCTCCGCCAGCAGACCGTGCTATTTTAATCAAATGAAATCACTTACCCTATCTTTAACCATAGTTCTCTAGGAATGTTCTAATTCTTACTTAAAATAGAACATGTATCTACTGTATCTAATGAGATACAGTAGGGTAAAAGATATTTCCATCTCCTGTCTAAGCTATTTATATATTTATATTACATATTGTGATGTCACGTGAAACTGACCAATGTTAGGTGTTCTCAGAGGGACACACACACACGCACGGACTGGTGATTTGTACTGGAAGGTACTGTTCCAATCAAGACTGATTGATCCTGTCTTACCTCACTTCAAAAAACATAAATGGTTTTTTGAAGTGACACACCTATTTATAGGATTTTATTTCGTCATGCGTCCCTCTAGCCAATCAAAAGCATTGGTGTCAACATATTGTCACGTGTCACGTGGAGCTTGACCAATGTTAGCTTGGCTAGGGGGGGGACACACAGCGGGACGAAGCGAAAACATACTCTCCGCCTCCGGCGGAGACAAATATCATTTAAGCTGTAAACTTAGGTTCAACAACACAGAGCTGGAAAGGGCCCAAAAGAGAGCATCTACATCTGCTGAAGACACCGAAGGTACCAAAGATATCCATGTCAAGAGGCCAAGAAGATCCCAGCCCTCGAAAGCTTTGTGCTTTATCTGTGAAGATGAGAGTGCAACGTCCTCCTTAAGTGACGCAATGACAATGAAACTTAATGAACGGGTTAATGAATGTGCCAGGAATCTAAGCGACATAAAGCTCCTTGCAAAGCTTATTGCTGGTGATGTTGTTGCACAGGAATTTAAATACCATCCTGCCTGTCTTGTTGGACTGTACAACAGAGAGCGAGACCATCTCAATGCCCTCAAGCATGAGCAGAGCCTCAAAAGCTCAGCTAGCCATAACTGGTATCCCTCAAGTTTTTCAGAACTTGTCATCTACATCACGGACATGAAGATCACAAGTGACGGCACAGATCCAATAATATTCAAGCTTGTAGATCTAGTCTCTCTCTACAAGCAACGACTGCAGCAACTTGGTGTCGAATCACCAAGTGTGAATTCAACCAGACTGAAGGAGCAGCTGCTTTCTAGCATACCTGAGCTAGAAGAACACAAGGCAGGACGTGATGTACTGCTTGCATTCAAGAGGGAAGTCAGCTCTGTTCTTTTCAAATGTAAACAAATACAGTGAAGCTGAAGCCATACACTTAGCTAAGGCTGCCAGCATCATACGTAGAGAGATGCTTAATCACAAGACAAAGTTTGACAACAAATTCCATGAGGGATTTTTCCACCAACGCTTCTTCAGTTCATTTGCAATATTGAACATGGTGTAGATATCAAGTCACATTTGAATCATGGGGTATTCAAATCAGACATTGCAATTGCACAGTTATTGCAATACAATTGCTACTCTAAGTGCAAAGATGGTGCAGCAACCCACAGACACTCAAAAGACTGCGAAACTCCATTTGCTGTATACATCGGGATGACGGTGTATGCGAAGACACGAAAGCGACAACTTATCGATATGCTTCATGAGAATGGAATTAGCATCTCCTATGACAGGGTGTTAGAAGTTTCCGCACTGCTAGGAGAATCTGTGGTGAACCAATATGTGGTAGATGGGGTTGTCTGCCCACCGATTCTGCGAAAGGGACTCTTCACCACATCTGCTATGGACAACATTGATCATAATCCCACAGCAACAACAGCAAATACCTCCTTTCATGGTACAAGTATTTCCATGTTCCAACATCCAACCCTTAACAATGACGGTGAGATAAGACCACCACTCCACCTTTCAGATAACAGACCAAAGAAGGTTCCTGAGATTCCTGAATCCTTCTCTAACATCCAACCAGCTTTCTTCAATAAGAAAAACCCAGAGCCCCGTCCTGTAGTCAACCTACCATTGCCAGACCCTATTGTATTCAGCAGAAACTTGGCACCCGAGTATGAATGGCTGGAGAGGGTTAGCCTAACCCAAGAAGTCGATGCTTCTTCCACTATAACATGGTCAGCCAACCATGCATCCCAAAGGAGGAGCCAGGGTTTTAATATCAGCATTACATCACTGCTTCCCCTCTTCCGAGATCAGGCCCACTCTGTCGCAACAATAAAGCATGTTATGGACAAAGTTAGGGATACAGTAGCATTCCTGAATCCAGGACAAATGCCAGTCATAGCTGCTGACCAGCCACTATATGCTCTCGCAAAGCAGATCCAATGGCACTGGCCAGAGCAATATGGAGAAAACAAATATGTGATCATGTTCGGAGGGCTACATATTGAAATGACAGCGTTTAAATCTGTCGGAACGCTACTCAAGGACAGTGGATGGACTAGTGCCCTCGTTGAGGCTGGGGTAGCCTCACCTGGTACAGCAGATTCATTTCTTTCAGCATCAAGTGTAACTAGAACACGGAACGCACATCAGATAACAGTATGCAGTCTGTACGAGCTCATGAAAGATGCATATAATGCGTACAGGGAAGAGACACCTGACAACACTAACACCACTTTTGAAGTGTGGTGCACGGAGCAGAAGAGTCCACAGTTCAAGTTCTGGTTTCTCATTTATAGGATGGAGCTGACCATTCTCATTTTTATCCGATCATTTCGAGAAGGTAACTCTACCGTGAGTCACTGTTTGAACTTGTCCCATACTTCTTTGCCAACAACAATGAGAATTATGCTCGTTGGCTTCCAATACACCTTCGAGACATGGTGTGCATTGAGGAGCAACATCCAGAAGTTGCTGCAGAGTTCCACAAGGGGAACTTTGTAGTACATAAGTCAGACAGGGCTTTCTCTGCAGTGGCAATTGATCAGGCTCATGAATGGCTCAATGCTGTGATCAAAGGTGATGGGGGAGCAGTCGGGCTGACAGAGAACCCATCAGCACTGCGAAGATGATCAGATGATCTGCTTGTGTTGGACACAAAGGACATTGTTGATGCCAGTTCAGCTGAGCTGATAGCCGTGATTCACCAACAAGGCAGAGAACAGTTCAAGTCTTTCATGACAGATTTACAGAGCCTCGACAGTCCATGCTCTTTCTACAAGCCTATCAAGAAGAATATGGTAACTTTCTTCAAGCACAAGCCAGTTGTCAGTGGAACAAACTCCAAGATGAAGGAACTTAAGGATGACTTCCAACTTTTCTCCCGACTATTCATCTCTTGCCAGAACGGGCAGTGTGACTTACAAGAGTTCTTCAATCATGAGAACCAATCAGCTCCCGCCGCTCTCAGTGATGGAGGGAAACTTGTACCAAATCACACCTGGCTGAGATACTACAAGCGAAAGTGACATTGCCTGAAAAAAAGCCAGAATCAGATGTTCTTATAGTGGATGGATCAGCTATGGTGAATACACTGCCACCACGTTCAAGCAAGACGTTTGATGAATATGCAATAAGTGACATACTTCCAAGAATAGAGACATACAGCCATACATACAGGCGGACGGACATCGTGTTCGATGTTTACTGGAAGTCCAGTCTGAAGTCTGAGGCAAGAGAGTAACAGGCACAGGCAAAACTCCGTCAAACTGGCAAAGCTTCTTACGGGATGAAAACAACAAGCAGGAATTGTTCCATTTCATTGCTGATAAAGTTACGGAAATGAAAACAGCCAATATAGTCATTGTGACCTAGGGGGAAGATGCTGTTAGCAACCAAGCTGCTAACCTGGATGCAGTAGCCCTGTGTAGTCATGAAGAGGCAGACACGCGTATTTTCCTTCATGCCCAACATGCAGTGAAACAAGGACACAAATCCCTGATGATCGATGCCAATGACACAGACATTGTAATCATAGCCACTTCTGTTATGCCCTCTTTGATGCAACTTGGCCTTGAAAAAATGTGGGTGACTTTTGGCAAAGGAGAGAAGACAAGATGGATCCCAATACATGAGGTAGTTTCAGCCATAGGACCAGAGAGAACACGTGGTATCCTCTTCTTCCATGCCTTCAGTGGTTGTGACATTGTGTCATCCTTCCATGGCAAATCAAAGAAGTCTGCCTGGAACACATGGGACGTGTGTGATGAGGTGTCAAACACATTTGCAACACTCAGCGAATGTCCCTCTGCAGTGGAGGATAGTGACCTGCAAGCTTTGGAGAGATTTGTTGTGCTCATGTATGACAGGTCCAGCGATGTCACAACTGTGAACAAGGCCAGGCTTGATCTCTTTGCCAGAAAGCAAAGACATTATGACTTGATCCCACCAACTCAAGCAGCACTCAAAGAGCATGCCAAACGTGCTTCTTATGAGGCTGGATACGTGTGGGGACAGGCATTGAAGCGACATCCACAAATGCCGAGCCCATCTGACTGGGGATGGGTGGAACAGGACGAGAAGTGGAAAGTCTTCTGGACTCCACTTCCACCTATTGCGGAGAGTTGTTGGGAGTTGACCAAATGTGGGTGCACCAAGGCATGTACTGGAAGGTGTAAGTGCTTCAAATATGGACTCAGTTGCACATGCCTATGTAGTTGCCCCTGCTAGAACCTATTTGCATGTTTATTTTGCCAGAGTTTTTCCCCGTTGTCCTCTTTGTTTTCAAGTGTAGGCCTATGGCTCGGCTTCCCCTCGCCACATCGGTGCATCATGTTTTACTTTGTCACCAGTCTATTAGTGTGTAATTTTCAGTTGTTACTTTGTAACATCCATGCTTCCACTGCCTTCCACTGCCATACGTAACAGTGAAGCACATTTTCAGTTTAGTTCCTTACTATAGTTTGTCATGGTTCCGTGGCTACTGCCATTCAGTATTAGCCATTGCTCAATTATAATTTTGGAGCACTGTCCGTTCAGCACCACAACTGTGCTAATCAGCACCTCAACTGTGCTAATTTATTAGTCATATTTTTTGTTCCCCCATCTCTTAGTATTTATTTGACACATGTAATGGCTGTTAGTTAAAAAAACAACAAAAACAATCCTCCCTTGTGACTGTTACCTTGTCGTGGTAAGGGAGCTTGAGTACCTCAGTGAACCCTGAGAGCTATGCCAGTGGGAGGCAACTCCTGACAGGTTTTACCAAACTGGACAGGTCGTGGGCGAGGAGTCAGACAAAACACAGTCAAACAACCTCTCTTGACAGAGCTTTTTGAGGAACCCAATACATTTCTATGAGAAAAGGTATCATTTAAAGATCCACATGGCGGACGGCAGTCATCTTGAAATTTCAAGTGGTGGTTGTGGGGTTTCTTGTCAAATGACCTTTTGAGACGGCTCATGGCAATTTTCATGCTTGTATCACCAACTAAATGATTTCTTAAGCTTAACTGTGGTGGTTTTTCATCTTGAAAAATGGCCACCATCTTGAAATTTAAAGTAGCTGTGGGTGGCTTATTGTCAAGTGACCCACAGAGACTGCTCATGCCAATTGTCATGCTTGTATCACCAAATGAACCATTATATAACTTAAATGCTCCAATAAAGTGTCGGCCATCTTGAAAAATGGCCGCCATCTTGAAATTTCAAGTAGCTGTGGGTGGCATATTGTCAAGTGACCCACAGAGACTGCTCATATCAATGTTCATGCTTGTATCACCAAATAAACCATTATATAACTTAATTGCTCCACTAAAGTGTTGGCCATCTTGAAAAATGGCCGCCATGTTGAAATGTCAAGTAGCTGTGGGTGGCCTGTTGTCAAGTGACCCACAGAGACTATTCATTGTGGGGTTTCTTGTCAAATGACCTTTTGAGACGGCTCATGGCAATTTTCATGCTTGTATCACCAACTAAATGATTTCTTAAGCTTAACTGTGGTGGTTTTTCATCTTGAAAAATGGCCACCATCTTGAAATTTAAAGTAGCTGTGGGTGGCTTATTGTCAAGTGACCCACAGAGACTGCTCATGCCAATTGTCATGCTTGTATCACCAAATGAACCATTATATAACTTAAATGCTCCAATAAAGTGTCGGCCATCTTGAAAAATGGCCGCCATCTTGAAATTTCAAGTAGCTGTGGGTGGCATATTGTCAAGTGACCCACAGAGACTGCTCATATCAATGTTCATGCTTGTATCACCAAATAAACCATTATATAACTTAATTGCTCCACTAAAGTGTTGGCCATCTTGAAAAATGGCCGCCATGTTGAAATGTCAAGTAGCTGTGGGTGGCCTGTTGTCAAGTGACCCACAGAGACTATTCATTGTGGGGTTTCTTGTCAAATGACCTTTTGAGACGGCTCATGGCAATTTTCATGCTTGTATCACCAACTAAATGATTTCTTAAGCTTAACTGTGGTGGTTTTTCATCTTGAAAAATGGCCACCATCTTGAAATTTAAAGTAGCTGTGGGTGGCTTATTGTCAAGTGACCCACAGAGACTGCTCATGCCAATTGTCATGCTTGTATCACCAAATGAACCATTATATAACTTAAATGCTCCAATAAAGTGTCGGCCATCTTGAAAAATGGCCGCCATCTTGAAATTTCAAGTAGCTGTGGGTGGCATATTGTCAAGTGACCCACAGAGACTGCTCATATCAATGTTCATGCTTGTATCACCAAATAAACCATTATATAACTTAATTGCTCCACTAAAGTGTTGGCCATCTTGAAAAATGGCCGCCATGTTGAAATGTCAAGTAGCTGTGGGTGGCCTGTTGTCAAGTGACCCACAGAGACTATTCATTGTGGGGTTTCTTGTCAAATGACCTTTTGATACGGCTCATGGCAATTTTCATGCTTGTATCACCAACTAAATGATTTCTTAAGCTTAACTGTGGTGGTTTTTCATCTTGAAAAATGGCCACCATCTTGAAATTTAAAGTAGCTGTGGGTGGCTTATTGTCAAGTGACCCACAGAGACTGCTCATGCCAATTGTCATGCTTGTATCACCAAATGAACCATTATATAACTTAAATGCTCCAATAAAGTGTCGGCCATCTTGAAAAATGGCCGCCATCTTGAAATTTCAAGTAGCTGTGGGTGGCATATTGTCAAGTGACCCACAGAGACTGCTCATATCAATGTTCATGCTTGTATCACCAAATAAACCATTATATAACTTAATTGCTCCACTAAAGTGTTGGCCATCTTGAAAAATGGCCGCCATGTTGAAATGTCAAGTAGCTGTGGGTGGCCTGTTGTCAAGTGACCCACAGAGACTATTCATGCCAATTTTCATGCTTGTATCACCAAATAAACCATCACTTAACTGCCCACTAAGATGTCGGCCATCTTGAAAAATGGCCACCATCTTGAAATTACAACTGCCTCGGACAATTTTCTTGTCAAGTGACCCATGGAGACTGCTCATGCCAATTTTCACGCTTTTATCGTCAACTGAAAGATTCTGCCAGAAAAAAGCATTTAGCCGCTCCGCTAATAGTCCAGTTGTTCTCAAACCTTTTCATGTCAAGTACCCCCAAATTAAAATGTAGTTATAAGTAATAAAACAAAAGATCTACAAGCTCACAACGCGTCGTAATGTGACACGTGTGAGCTTGTAGAGCTGCTATTTTCAAATAGCCAATGTATAGGTTTCAACTGGTTACACTGATTTTGATACTAAACTAATTTGGCTGTGGACCCTCTGAACCCCCCTCTGAAACCCCAGAGGGTCCCCATACCCCAGTTTGACAACCACTGCTCTAGAGCATTTTGTAAACAACTGGGAAGGGCCATGGGCAGTCCTTTCATGAGGAGGAGGAGGGACTAGGACAGGTGGGTGGTGCTAATGTGAAAACCATACTTCATGAACTGGTGGGTGTGTCCACATAAAAACATAATGTTCACCTACCGTGCACGTTTTTTTAAATCCTCCTAGTATAACCATAATACCTGATGATCATGTTTTAAGGGAGGGGGGGGGGGTCACGGCACCCCATCTTTAAAAGAAAATAATATCTACAAGCTTGCAATGCCTCGCAATGTGAGGTGTTGTGAGCTTGTAGATCATCTTGTAGATAAGCTTTGTTTAAAAGAAAAATTGCAGATTTACAAGCTCGCTGAAAATAACAGATCTACAACGCCTCGCATCGTGAGGCGTTGGGAGCTTGTACTATCATCTTGTACTGTATATAAGCTTTATTTAAATTAAAGCTCAAAGATCTACAAGCTCAAAACGCCTGTCATCGGGTGGCGTTGTGAGCTTGTAGATCATCTTGTAGATCAGATAGCAAAAAGTCATTTAATCAACATTGGGATATTGTCAGGCTGAAGATTGCAATCAACGTTGATGTCAGATATTGAAAATAATATTGAAAGTGCTCGCTATGATCAACATGGAAATAACATTGAATTTTCAATCAATCCCGACAATGAATCAACCTTGATTCAACGAGATATGATCAACATTGAAAGAATGTAAAATTGCATCAACATTGATTCAACTGTATATTATGCATTGCATTATATATTGAAACAATGTTATTATTAAAGGTTCATTTCAGCACTTTTAAATCTTCGTATGTATATTTTTGATATGCCTCATTCAAGCCAAAATGAATCACTTTATAATTATTTGGTGTGTAGTTCTACAGGGAGCATGGCAAAGTTGTCTACTAGTGACATCACTGCCATGATATGCCTGAATAGCCATGATGTCACTAATAAACAAGTTTGGAGTAACGCCTTTTTTTTTTTTTTTCTTCTTTTTTTTTCCCTTCACATTATTTTTTTAATGTATTTTATTTTTTCAATTTTCAAAAAAATATATTTAAAATAAATGAAAAAAGTAATTGAAAAAACATGCCCCCCTCGCGCATTAGGAGGGTAGGGTGAGTCAGCAGAACCAAGGACGGGTGTTTTTGATGAATCTAACATGGTTAAAATGGAGTTTGAAGTTACAATGGGTTTGTATAGGAAGGGGGCGTGTCTGATAAAATGAATATCAAATGTCTAAATACTGAATCGAGCAACTTAAAAACTGTCTGGGGGGTTCACAAAGGCCTGAGTAGACGATAAAATGACCAAAAGTTTTTTTGAAAGTGAAATATCCCTTTAAGGTTTCCTTCCTCTCCTTCAAGAGAATGATCTGGCCATCAACTGTCGGGGCGGGGCTGCGCGAGAAAAAGGGACGCTCTGCTTCTAAATTCCGCCGTTTCTTTTTTTCCACGCCGTTTGGTGAACCCTCCAAGGTTGGTGCCCTGTGCTGCGCTGCTTTTATCCGCCAGATTGGGACGTTCACGGCATATTTTGCACCATTACGGTGCGTTCATCATCGGTGCCGAGTGCCTCCACTCGCTGCGTGCGAGCTTGTAGATCGGCTATTTTTGCTACTTTTGTGTGAATGGCCCGACAGTATTATGCAATGTGGCCCTCTGGAGTGAGTGTGGAAATATAGTGGCCCTCTACATCATCAAAGTTGCATCACCCCTGGCCTAAATCAATTTAATTTCCTGAGAGCAGTTAAATATTTGCCAGCATGTTGCATGCTTTATATTCACATTATGTTCTTAAGTTCTTAACTATATCATTTAATTAAATTATATAGACATCAAAGCATTGGAACTACTCATGACAAACAAGTACACTTTTTTAATAGATCTGAAACTACTGGTTATATTTTAAATTAAGCAAATAAAATAGTTGGACAACTGGTGGTATTTTAATCTCTGTATGTCCAGGTCATGCTGCCACTAAAGCAACAGAAGACAGACCTCCAACTAAACCAGTTCCACAGGCAGATACACCAGCACCAATGAGGACCAGAGTTGTCTACAGACCCACAGCTTCAAGTATGTTTATTTCTATTTAAATGTTGATGTTGATCTGAAGCCTGGACAATTCATTTCAAAACACAGTACTTGCTCGTGCATATTCTTTATTTTGTCATTTGTTTTGTTCAAAACTCACATGAATGAATACACATGATCTCTGGAGTCATGTGATCCAGATGTATCAATCAGATTTTTGCATATTCCATTCCGATAGTGTGTATTTCCAAACGCACTAATTTATGCATACTTTGTAGATTAGATCATGATATCAAATGACTTCTTGTGTTTACAGAGATTCCAGACAATTACTCATTCATTCCTGCAAATTCATCCAGTCCACTCAATCCACTCAGGGGCTTCGGCCTTTTAAATCCGAAGTAAAAGTATTGAAAAATGTAAACACTTCACTAAAGTAAAAATTCCTAAAATGTGTACTTGAGTAAATGTACTTAGTTACTTTCCACCACTGCTCTCATGTTGAACTTTGTAAATCACTCTGGATTCAAACATCTACTGAATGTCTGCATTCATTCATTAATGACATTCAAATCATTCATTGTTCATCTATTGATTCATTATTACACAGGGGTGAAAGTGGCTGAGTTTTCTTGCCGGAACTGTGAGGACGTGCGGCGAAGCCGCGCGGCCGGGGGAGTGCGTTCGCCCGCGCGGCGAGGCGCGGGCGATTGGGTTCTGGGCGGATTGGGTCCGTTTTTTTCGCGGTTCTGGGCGGATTGGGTTCGTTTTTTTTTCCAGTTTTTGGTTTCTTTATTTTGGTTTTAGGGTTAGGATTAGGAGTTAGGTTAGGGTTATGTTATTTAATTCATATTTTTGCCTGATTTTACCAATTTATTATCACAAAAAACAATTTCTGCCTAATAAAATATTCAAACAAAATGGGTTTATACTAATGTAAAAAATGTATCCCTTTAGCCCTATTTTATACCTAGGCTATTTGAAAATAGCCGATCTACAAGCTCCACAAGCTTGTAGATTTGCTATTTTCAAACATTTTAGTAGTTTTACTTTTGGTACTTTAAGTACATTTTGATACCAATACTTTTGTACTTTCACTCAAGTAAATTTTCAATTCCAAACTTTTAACAGAGTGCTTTACATACATAGATTGCAGTATTGATACTTTTACTTAAGTAATTGAGTACTATTCCCACCACTGTACCTGGGCGTTGTTGTTCTTAACCACATTGTCAGCTTCTTCAACTCTGTCTTCTTTTCTCTTAAACATCTCAGTTAGTTTTCGTTGCATTGTGCTTCATTTATATAAATTTATTAAATTGCATTCTTCATCAAAACAGTGTTTATTTCCCCTCGCGTTTCTTTTCTTTTCTTTTTTTCTCCAGAAAAGACGTGTTGATACTGTTGAACCAATCAGAACTAACTATGCTAGTCTGTCAGCCAACCAGAAACATGTTTTGAACGTTGGTGGGATTTAATTCGTCGTAAAGCCCGCCTTCTTTATCCGGTAATTTGCACATACACACATAGGCACGGACAACGGCCGTTTCCGTATCCGTTTTATACCGGATCTCCAAGCTGCAAAGTGAATTGATCCCAGTCCCAGTTTCGTTTCGCTGGGGAGAAGAGGAGACGCTTCTCCTCTCGGCTCCGTAAAATAAATAAACACCGTAAAAATAGCACGGATTAAGCTGACACAAACACACAGTGGAACAATTCAAAAGCACTTTATTAGAACATTTAATAATTGTGTATGTTAATCTGACGTTAGTAGATTATGTTTTCTTCTTGAACATGGCCATGGGTCTGTGGCAGGTTATTTAATATGGGATTTTCACAACTACCTTCGAATTTTTCTTAACGGAACGGCGTTCCGGGACCAAATCTTTTACCGGAACGCCGTTCCGGACCGTGCCGGCCCACTTTCACCCCTGTTATTACATCATTATGTTATTGTTGTTTTTATTTGCATATTCATTCCATATTATTCTCATTCTTCACATGTTATTGTATGATCATCTGTAGATGTTTAATTGTTTAATAAATGGATTCTTAAAAGTCTGATATTGTTCATGTGTATTAATATTCATAGTGTTGTCATGACAACATGGCCTCAGCTCATTGGTCATGGTTGTTATTTCATGATTACAAATGTAGAGTAATCCATTACTGGTTGATTACAAATATAATGTAATCAATACTATTTGATTACAAATATAGAGTAATCCAATACTATATATACATTATAGGTTTAATAATAATAGACCCTGGTTGCTTATTTCCCTTGCAACAATCTGGCAACAACGCCAGAACTGGAAGGACGGACGGACCGGAAGCGGAAGCAGCGTGAGGCGACTGTCTGTAGTCTCTGGTGGGTTTGTGATTCTAATAGAACTACATAATGTTTCATTTAATACAACATTCATTTAGTACTTAGTTACTTTACACCACTGTTAATACATATAATACGTGTTATTACCAGTGGTGTAAAGTAAGTACATTTACTGAAATACTGTACTTAAGTACAATTTTGAGGTACTTTTACTTTACTGGAGTATTTCCAATTGCCTATACTTTTACTTCTACTCCACTACATGCAAATATTTTACTTTTACTCCACTACAATTATTTGAACACTTTAGTTACTAGTTACTTTGCAGATATAAATGATTACATTATAAAACATACATTAACCACTTTTGCCCTATTTTATACATAGGCTATTTGAAAATAGCAGATCTACAAGCTCACAACGCACTGTGAGCTTGTAGATCTGCTATTTTCAAACATTTGAGTACTTTTACTTTGATTTTGACTCATTTTGTCCACACGGGGGCGACAAAAGACCGTTGAATAAAACAGATCTATAGACCCCTGAGAACCAATGCTCTAGAGAGCACTGGTTCCCAAGCTGGGGCTCGGTATCCACAGGGGGGTCCCCAAATTATGTTGGGGGGTCCCAGATGATTAGCTTAAAGGAGCAGTTCACCCAAAAAAATGACTTATTTTCAGTGGTGTAAAAAAGTACTCAAATGTTTTACTTAAGTAAAAGTAGCAATACTGCAAAAGTCCAGAATTCAAAATTGACTTGAGTAAAAGTACCAAAGTATTAAAATGTACTTAAAGTACCAAACGTAGAAAGTACTAAAATGTTTGAAAATAGCAGATCTACAAGCTCACAACGCTTCACGATGCGACGTGTTGTGAGCTTGTAGAGCTGCTATTTTCAAATAGCCTATGTATAAAATAGGGCTAAAGTGGTTAATGTATGTTTTATAATGTCATCATTTATATCTGAAAAGTAACTAGTAACAAAAGTTTTCAAATAATTGTAGTGGAGTAAAAGTACAATATTTGCCTCTGAGATGTAGTGGAGTAGAAGTAAAAGTACTGAAAACTGGAAATTCTCTAAGAAAGTAAAAGTACCTCAAAATTGTACTTAAGTACAGAACTTGAGTAAATGTATTTAGTTACTTTACACCACTGGTCCCCAGATGATTAGCTTAAAGGAGTAGTTCACCCAAAATATGACTTATTTTCTACCAATTTATCACACACCCCTTGAAGCATTGAATTCGATTCTTTTTCCTTTTTGTTTTTGACGGATTCCTGGGCCAGTAATTTGATGAGCGGGTGTATTTCCGGTAGGAGACTCATAGAGAATCCTTTGTGTCTCCTACCGGAATGAGACAAAAACTACAAAAATCTCCATGAATTCAATGCTTCATGGGGTGTGTAATTGATAGAAAATAATGTCATATTTTGGGTGAACTATCCCCTTTAATGTCCAACATACAGTAGTTCTCTCACTCAACAGTAAACAGACCAACATACAGTATACTGTAAGTGTATATTCAGGGTATCTGCACATTTATAAAGATACTATTTCATGACTTCTAAGACCCTTTTAATTCCTCTACAATGAAAACAAAAATAAACGAATGAGAATATTACTACGTCAAAAGAAACCAACAAACATTACTATATAAAGGAGATTCAAACATTGGCTAAATTGTCTCAGCCTCAGCCAAAAGCCTCAGCCTTTTCCAGATAACTGAATTTGACTTGAGACACTGGCATTGCAAACATGTTTACTTTCTCCACTTGTGCTGCATTACAGTGCAGCTTTCAGACAAATGCCAATCAAGTTGCTCCTGGGTCTGGGGCACATGATGCCAGCAGCCCACCTAGTGAACCTGGGGGGCTACAGGGTTACATCGCCAATGTGGATTTAGACCCAAGGCAACATCGTTAACCTTTTAGACATCTGTGTAACTTTTTTGGATTTGAGCAAAAAAAAAAGCATTATTTTAAACTTTGGCTATTTAAAAATACCAGATCTACAAGCTCATAGCGCGGCACCGAGTGCCGCGCTATGAGCTTGTAGATCTGCTATTTTTGAAAAAATATTTGCTTCTGTGGTGTCTCTGGAAGTAAATATTTTGAGATGGGGGTCCAAGGTCAAATACATATAATTTTGAGGGTCTTTGACATGAAAAAGTTTGAGCACCACTGATGTAGAAACATAATTTTTTTTCAGAATACTGTTGGGATTTAGAAGACATTTGTAGAATCGGCTTCAGGTCTTAAAGGGTTAAGGCCAGTTATACCTTTGGCAGATGTTAGTTGTCGGTGATAAGCCATGACGCACTGTTTCTAAATTCCTGTGTCCAGCCTGACAGGTACAACAAAGGAACAAGGAACAATGTGAACTGGTAGATGTGCCAATTTCACTATTTGTGAACATATCTGACAGTTTCGAACAAATTCTGAAAATGTACTTCGTAATTTGTCATTTTGAATACTTGAGTATTTATTTGAGTACAGTATATACTGTACTTTGCCCACCACTGCCTGAGGGTGGCTCTAGTCTACTGGAGGAAAGGCCATATGGTTACCAAAACCGGCTGAGTTCCCCATTCAGGGAGAAGGAAGGTTCACAGCAAATGCCATGGCATTAGCAACAGCAATATTTATTTTTATATATATATATATATATATATATATATATATATATATATATATATATATATATATATATATATATATATATATGCGTGGGTTGTATTCCTGTCACCATGCACTGTTTTTAATGTATTTCTCTCATGAAATATCCATCTAATAAAGGCTTTTTAAAAAACTTTTTCACCAGAAGAGTGCCTTGGTTTTTCCTTTGTTGTAGGCTACCGTTAGCCTGGTAAACACCCCCTCCCTCCGGAAATCTCATGCATTGCATTGCATTTGGTTTCAGGAAGGAGGGTCTGGGATTGCTCACAGAGTAAAGCTGCCCGAACCGCTGCGCATACGAACCAATCAGCGGCTGCTAGGGGCGGGATCATCCAATCACCTGCCTAGTATCTTGAAAAAATGAAACTCCGTCTGTCATCGATTCTGCGCCCGAAGTCTCAGATGCAAGTACGCTGTGAAACAAAATGTGTGTCGCAAGCTTCTTCCATTTGACGGAGTGAGGTTAGGCTACCGTTTGATTAATTTAAATTAATTAATAAAGATTAATAAAGATAATAAATCTAATAATGACACTTTATTGAAAATAAATGTGTGCACTAATAATTAGTGCACACATTTTCAAGATTTATTTTAGCCAAATAAATCTTAAAATGACACAGATTGAATATCCTAAACCAGGGGTTTTCAACCAGTGGTCAAAAAATGTGTGTGTGTGTGTGTGTGTGTGTGTGTGTGTGTGTGTGTGTGTGTGTGTGTGTGTGTGTGTGTGCGTGTGTGCGTGCGGGTGTCTTAGCTCCGCCCCCTTGGTAGCCTCTGAGACAATAAAAGCTTGACCTTCAGTTGAGATCAAACACAGGGGCTATCTGGATGAGGGGGAAAAATGTGCCATATGTGTTTAAAAACATAAGGAATGCAATTGAGAAGGTGGAACAGTGGTCATATGAGTGGGGTTTTAAAATGTCAGCTAGCAAGTCTTGCTATATGGTGTTTACAAACAAACGTAAAATTCAGGAGGAATTGACATTGTATGGTCAGCCTATGGAGAGGGTGAAAGAGTTTAAGTATTTGGGACTTTGGTTAGATAGTAGATATACATGGAAAGTGCACTTGAAAAATCTAGAGACGAAATGTAAGAAAGGAATAAATCTGATGCGAGCTGTTGCTGGATGTGAGTGGGGGGCAGATAAACAAGCATTAATGGGCATATATAGGGCAATTATGAGGTCAGCAATAGATTATGGGTGTATAGTGTATGGGGTAGCAGCTAAGACATCACTACAAATAATAGATAGAGTACAGTATAAAGCATTACGGTTATGTATTGGAGCTATTAGATCAACCCCAATAAATGCAGTATTAATAGAAGCTGGAGAAATGCCATTGGAGTTAAGGAGAGAGAAGCTCACATTGGCATACTGGATTAGAATTAAAGGTGGGGGGGAAGAGAATCCAGTAAAGAGGGCATTAAAGGATTGTTGGGAGTATACCAGTTTTCAAGGAAGGGGGTTTGGATGGATTTGGCAAGAGAAAGTGAGGGAGTATGATATGGAGAATGTGGAGTTTACGTTGACTACTCCAATTAGTGCTAGTCCACCATGGTTGTTTCCGGAAACGAGAATAGATGTGAATATTGTGGAAAAGAAAAGAGAATGGGAAGAAGAGGATATAGGAGCACAAACAAGTGCGTATCTTAAGCAGAATTATTATAATTATATGCAAATATTTACAGATGGGTCAAAAGATAAGCAGCACAGGGTGGGAATTGGTGTTTATGTCCCAGAATTTGATGTGTCAATTTCAAAAAGAGTGCCAGATTACTTATCAGTGTATACAGCAGAGAGTGTGGCTATTATCACTGGGTTACAATGGGTGGAGGAGGTTAGACCAGAGCGGGTGGTGGTGTGCACGGATTCTTTGGCAGTATTGAAAAGTGTTCAGTCAGAAAAGTCAGTGAGGGAGGATTTAATAATTGAAATAAAACAGTATTTACTAGGATTACACAGAGGTGGAATAGATGTGCAGTTTTGTTGGGTGCCAGCTCATAAGGGGTTGGCAGGGAATGAGGGGGCGGATAAGCTGGCAAAAAGGGCACTAGAGCAGGAGATAGATCTACAAGTATTATTAGGAAAGGGTGAAGGGAAAGCAATAGCTAAGAAGAAAGGAATGGAAATTTGGCAGAGAAGGTGGGATGAGGATCAGAAAGGAAGGAAGTTGTATAAAGTCCAAAAAACCGTCAATATAAAGAATTACAATGAAAGGGGCAGAAGGGAAGAAATTATTATCACTAGACTTAGGGTGGG